>NC_066559.1:11206067-11216067 GCF_024679095.1 Eriocheir sinensis
GGGACGACTGGGGTAGGGGGGAAAAGGAATGAAGGAATGAAAAGGGGGAAGTGAAGAAGGAGGAGGAGGAGGAGGAGGAGGAGGAGGAGGAGGAGGGGGGGATGTAAGGGGAAGGGGAAGAAAGTAAGGGAGGAAGGGGTGAATGGTGGATGGGGCAAGGATGGAGAAAAGGAAATTGGGAAAAGTGGAAGTGGAGAAACATGGAAACATGGAAATGCAGGCAACAGAAAGCCTATTGGCTCATTACGAGGTCGCCCGCTTGGGTGATTTAATCTGCTCGACCGCCACTTGGGGCTTGGTGAGCAGATGAAAGCACCTCGATATTGAGGAGCAGATGGAAGCCCCTCGTTATTCAGTTTACTCCTGACGCAGCGAAATGACGGTCGATTCTATATTTGAAGGAGTTGATGATATTCGCATTCACTACTTCTGAGGGAAGATTGTTCCAGTGGCGGATGACTCGGTTTGAAAAGAAAGAGAAAAGAGGACGAAGGGAAGGAGAAAGGGGTAAAGGTGAAAAGGAGGAGGAGGAGGAGGAGGAGGAGGAGGAGGGAAGGAGGAGGAGGCGAAGGAGGGACTAATGATGGAGGCTGCAGTGAGGAGGGTAATGAAGACCTCTCTCTCTCTCTCTCTCTCTCTCAGTTAGTTCAAATTTTTTTTATTTTTATTTTGAGAGAGAGAGAGAGAGAGAGAGAGAGAGAGAGAGAGAGAGAGAGAGAGAGAGAGAGAGAGAGAGAGAGAGAGAGAGAGAGAGAGAGAGAGAGAGATAACACAGAGAAAACATCAACAAACATCATATTTCCCTCTATATCTTCAACACCCGAAAGCTTTTGTAACAACGCTCACTAAAAAACCTTATATATGTACACTGTCCTACTTATCTTTCCTATTTCCATATTTATTTTTACACTTTCCCATACGAGAAGTCACTAAATTAAGGTGTTGCAGTCTGTGTAGGTCTGGGGTGAGTGTTGCAAGAGTGGCGGGTGTCAGGAGTGTCATTCAAGGATACAGATATACTCGTTAGGATACAAGAAGAGGGGGTAGATAGCACGATGCGGGAGGGACAGTTAGGGTGAAGGGGTGAGGAGGAGGAGGAGGAGGAGGGGTGAATAGGGGGAAGAGAAAGGTAGAGGAAGGAAGAAAAGGAAGGGGGAGGTTTAGTAGAAAGAAGGGAAGGGAGGAGAGGGGAAGGGCAGAGGGATGATGGGTTAGACTCACCGTTAGAGGGAAAGGCCACTCCAGAAGATGTATTACTAATTTATAGGAGCAGCGAGTAGCGGGCTTTTTTTTATTATTGTTTCCTTTTTTGTGTGCCCTTGAGCTGTCTCCTTAGTTGAAAAAAAAAAAAAAGTGGATCAACTACCCCCCTCCATATATGTTTAACCTCCCTTTGCAATATATCTGTCTAATCTTCCACTGCTTCTTCATTAACCAAAGCACATCATTGCTCACTATGTTCCACTCATCCACTCTCCTGTTTGCGAGGGTCTGGTCCACTCATCCACCGCAATGTCTGATAAGGTCTGCCCCACTCTTCCTCTGCCCTATTTCTTTGGACACACCTGCCCTTTGTATGTTAGCATCGACAGAGCTGAAATTTCCTCAGTAATTCCTGCAGTACCATCATCATCATTATTATTATTATTATTATTATTATTATTATTATTATTATTACAGTTATTTAGATTCTGAAGACAGGTCCGTTGCGGGGAGGTATGTGTGGCGCGCGGAGGTACAGGTGTGTGTGTGGCATGGGGTGATATAGGTGTGGCGGGAGGCGGGCAGGTGTGGCAAGTGTGGCACCGGGTGTGGCGGGAGGCGATCATTTTTGGCAGGTGGTACAGGTGTGGCGCGGGATGGTACAGGTGTGGTCTGGTGTGCGGCAGGTGTAGCGCGGGTGTGGTGGGCGGCGGGCACCTTTGGCGGGTGGTACAGGTGTGGCGCGGGGTGGTACAGGTGTGGCCCGGTGTGCGGCAGGTGTGGCGCGGGTGTGGCGGGCACCTTTGGCGGGTGGCACAGGTGTGGCCCAGTGTGCGGCAGGTGTGGCGGGCACCTTTGGCGGGTGGTACAGGTGTGGCCCGGTGTGCGGCAGGTGTGGCGCGGGTGCGGCAGGTGTGGCGCGGGTGTGGCGAGCGGCGGGCACCTTTGGCGGGTTTAATCTGGCGCGCCTCGTATATCATGGCGCTGCTGAGTCCTCTTTATTCTCTACACCTTTTTATCACTTCTCTCGCATGGCCCTCACGCGTCCCCGCCGCCCCGCCCACCGCGACCCATCCTCCGCGCGCCGCGCCGCCGCCGCCGCCCGCACGTCGCCGCGCACAAGGGCGAGGGCGGCGCGGCGGGCGCGTGAGGGTTGCGTCCCTGCGGCGCGCGTCTCCTGGCCGCTGGACGCATTAATTTTCAAGGTCCAGCCTTTAGGTCGGGTCCGCGGGCCCTTGTTTTCGCCGTGTTCGTATGCGTCCCTTTGTCGGCGGCGGCCGCGGGCTCCGCCTCGCAGCCACCCACAATGACTCTAATTACCGGCTTATCCGAATACGGCGTGTGGCGCGGGCACGCCGGCCGCCGGGGGTGACGGACGGGCCATCCGTCAGGGCCGGGCCGCGGCACCGCGGAGCCTAGGCCGCGGCCGCCGCGGGGCCGGGGAGGCGGCGGCGTCTCCTCCTCCCTCCCGGGATTGAGACGTCGGCAGTAAACAACATACTCACAGGCGGTGCCCGGCTGCTGCTGCTGCTGCTGCTGCTGCCGCGGCTGCTGCTGCTTTTTATTATATTGTTGCAGCACTCGACGCCATTGCTGTTGCGTCTTCTGTTGCTGCTGCTGCTGCCCCTGCCGCCGCCGCCGCCGCTGTGCGGGTGTTGTCGCCGCTGTCCTTATGCTGCTGCTGTTGCTGATACGGCCGTTGTTCCTCCTGCCGCTAGCGCGATACTCGTGTCGTCCTACCACAACACAGTAAGTCGCCGCCGCCTGGCCGCTGCAGATGTTAGTACATTCCGGGCCGCGGAATGCCCTGACTTACAGCGGATGTCTCGCGTGGTTGCCGTTGTTACTGTCGCTGCGCCAAGTGGCGACATTCATGACTGGCGCTCCTCCGCCCGCCCATCCGTCCACCTCGCCGCCCTCCACCGCCCGTCGCCCCAGGAAGCAATAAAGTATTGGGCGAAGGGAGGAGCAGGGCGGGGAGGGGCAGGGGCAGTGAACACCCGCGGCCCTGCTCCTGCTGCACCCCCCCCCCCCCCACCCCCCAAACACCGGCCGTCACCACCACCCTCGCCGCCAACACCGCCACCACCACCACCACCACCTCCACCACCCAAAACCCACAACACCTGCCACACGTAAAGGTCACTTATGCATATCATCACCACACACACACACACACACACACACAGTACACCTTACAGGCTTACATTATCGCCTCATCCACCGTCGTAAGCTCAACAAATAAAACAATAAAACCAACTTGACGCTTCAAATTCTCACAGACGGACAAATTAATCACAGTGACTCTGCCCACTTTTATGTCCCGCCCTCACTGTGTAAATATTTCCTCTCTCCGGTCCTGCAAGTCCTTCACGCCACCCAATTTACTTTTATCCCTCTTTTTTGTCGTGGGTGTTGGTCTAAAGCCTCGTTAACTGCTGGCGGTGGGCGGGTTTTATGTAGTACCAGCGGTGTGTGTGTGTGTGTGTGTGTGTGTGTGTGTGTGTGTGTGTGTGTGTGTGTGTGTGTGTGTGTTTCTGTTTGGTGCTTATTATCAAACTCTTCGAAATCTTAGTCCATCTACTTCAAAAGGCTCTCGTAGAAGTTATGTATAGAGGTTTCCATGCTGGTTTCTTGAGCCTGGAGGTAGTTTTGGAAGGCTTCTGCGCGCGTGTGTGTGTACGTGTGTTTGGTCTTTATTATCAAACTCTTCGAAATCTTAGTCCATCTACTTCAAAAGGCTCTCGTAGAAGTTGTGTATAGGGGTTTCCATGGGTGGTTTCTTGAGCCTGGCGGTAGTTTAGGAAGTCTTCTGCGCTGTGGACGGGAAAAACAGTCATGCCAACCCGATGTAGCTCTTCTGTGGCCTCCCAAATCTGCCGTAATAAGAGACCGAAACGTTTTGGTATAACACGAGTCTCTGTCTTGTGTCTTGTGTGGTTTTCTGAGTCTGGCGGTAGTTTTGGATGGCTTCACCGCTGTGGACGGGAAAAACAGTCATGCCAACCCGATGTAGCTCTTCTGTGGCCTCCCAAATCTGCCGTAACAAGAGACCGAAGCGTTTTGGTATAATACGAGTCTCTGTCTTGTGTCTTATGTGTAGTGGGCGGGTTTTATGTACCATAGTGGCAGTTTATTGTGTGTGTGTACGTGTGTGTGTCTTGTCTTAAGTGTGTGTTGTGTGTTGTGTGTTTTTCCTCTGTGTTGCTCACCAAGCCCAGTCTTTCGGCCCACCCGCACCACAGCTACTACACCGCCGAACAACTTTATAGGTTTACAGCCCAATCAGACCAGCAGCACCCGCCCGACCTCCCGCCAACCCGCACACGACAGCCTCCCTTAACCCGGCTCGCCTACGACAGCCTCCCTTCACCCGGCCCACCTACGACAGCCTCCTCACCCCGCCCGCCTACGACAGCCTCCTCACCCGGCCCACCTACGACAGCCTCCCTTCACCCGGCCCACCTACGACAGCCTCCTCACCCCGCCCACCTACGACAGCCTCCCTTCACCCGGCCCACCTACGACAGCCTCCCTTCACCCGGCCCACCTACGACAGCCTCCTCACCCCGCCCACCTACGACAGCCTCCCTTCACCCGGCCCACCTACGACAGCCTCCCTTCACCCGGCCCACCTACGACAGCCTCCCTTCACCCGGCCCACCTACGACAGCCTCCTCACCCCGCCCACCTACGACAGCCTCCTCACCCCGCCCACCTACGACAGCCTCCTCACCCCACCCACCTACGACAGCCTCCTCACCCCGCCCACCTACGACAGCCTCCCTTCACCCGGCCCACCTACGACAGCCTCCTCACCCCGCCCCCCTACGACAGCCTCCCTTCACCCGGCCCACCTACGACAGCCCCCTCACCCCGCCCACCTACGACAGCCTCCCTTCACCCCACCTACGACAGCCTCCTCACCCCGCCCGCATACGACAGCCTCCCTTCACCCGGCCCACCTACGACAGCCTCCTCACCCCGCCCACCTACGACAGCCGCCCGGCACCCGGCCCACCAACGACAGCCTCCCTGCACCCGGCCCACCTACGACAGTCTCCCTTCACCCGGCCCACCTACGACAGTCTCCCGTCACCCGGCCCACCTACGACAGCCTCCTTCACCCGGCCCACCTACGACAGTCTCCCTTCACCCGGCCCACCTACGACAGCCTCCCTTCACCCGGCCCACCTACGACAGCCTCCCTTCACCCGGCCCACCTACGACAGCCTCCCTTCACCCGGCCCACCTACGACAGCCTCCCTTCACCCGGCCCACCTACGACAGTCTCCCTTCACCCGGCCCACCTACGACAGCCTCCTCACCCGGCCCACCTACGACAGCCTCTCTCACCCCGTCCTCGCCGCCGTAGCCACCGTCCATACTGTCTTATAATATTCCCTAACCACTCAGCCGCCTTACCATTTACTTTCTTACGCTCATTAATTCTCCGGGTTAGTCTCCTTCCCCTCCTCCTCCTCCTGTTCTTGTTCTTTTTCTTTTTTTTTTGTATTTTTTATTTTATTTTACTTCTTTTTCCGCTTGTTGTTGTTGTTGTTGTTGTTGTTGTTGTTGTCCTCCCCTCCTCCTCCTCTTCTTGTTCTCTTTCTTCTTCTATCTTCTTCTCCTCCTCCTTCTCTTCTTGTTCTTGTTCTTCTTCTCCTCCTCCTTCTTGTTCTTCTTCCTCATCGACTACTACTTCTTCTCCTCCTCCTCCTCCTCCTCCCCCTCCCTTCATTGCATTCCTGGCCCGCTCATGAGTGTCGGGTTCCTCGCAATGAAAATTAACACCGATTCTTAACTTCTCAATGTTTTTTTTCTTTAAATACATTTTTTTCCTTTTTTTTTCCCTTCACTCTGACAGTCCTGCTTGAGGCGAACTTTCTAATATATCTTTTTTTCTCTTTCTTTTTTTTCTTTCTTTCTTTTGCTGTCTTTCTTCTTTCTTTCTCTTTCGCTCTATCCTTTTCTCTTTCTCTCTTCTTTTTTTGTGTGTGTGTTGCAGAATTCAAAAATTTTGACGCTTTCTTAGTCAAAACAAACAAACAAACAAACAAAAAACAACAACAAAAAAAACAGTGATATCTTTTTCTTTTTTTGTGTTGCAGAATTATAATTTTTTGACGCTTTCTTAGTCAAAAAAACAAACAAACAAACAAACAAACAAAAAACAGTGATATCTTTCTTTTTTTGTGTGTTGCAGAATTATAATTTTTTTCTTTAAACTTGACGTTCCCCCCTTAATATTTTTCTTTCCTGTCTTATAATATTCCCTCAAGAATGTCTCCTCTTTAATTAATAGTTTTCTCTCTTTTTTCTTTCTCTTTTGCTCTGTCTTTTTTCTCTTTCTCTCTCGGTCTTTCTCTTTTTCTCTCTTTTCTTTCTTTTTTCCTTCCTCTTTTTTAATTTTTTCTTTCCGTTTCTTCTTTCTCTAACTCGTCCCCCCCCCCCCCCCTCTCTCTCTCTCTCTCTCTCTCTCTCTCTCTCTCTCTCTCTCTCTCTAGCACAATGCGGGGCCATAACTCGCGGGTCACTGCACAAAAACTGTTCTCCATTGTTCTTGATCCTTCTTCCCTTGCTTGGCTCAACCTCTCCTTGTATGTCCTACCTCCACCCCCCCCCCCTCTCTCTCTCTCTCTCTCTCTCTTCCTTCTCATTCTTCCTTTCTTCTCTCCTTCACACTGCCTTTCCCTTCTCCTTTTCCTCTTATATTCCCCTTTTTCTTCCTCCATCCCTCCCTTCTTCCTTTAAACTCCTTCCTTCCTTCTCTCTCCCCCTCTTTTCTTCTCTCTTCCTTCTTCTCTTTCTCTCTCGTTTATCCTCTTTCCTCATCTCTCTTTTTCTTCGTCTCTTCCTTACATCCTCTCCTCCTATTCCTTCCCATTCCTCCTTCGATCTCCCTCTCTCTTCCTCTTCCTCCTGCCTCCCCTGCTAATCTTTCCTGCTGTCCTGCTAATCCCCGTCCACACTCCTGAGGTTCCTTGGCGTTCACAAATATAAAGCCTTGAATCCTCCATTACCCCCCCTTACCCCCCCCCCCCCCGTCCTCTCCTCAGTACCTGACACACTCACTCATGAAGACATCCTTTGTTTGGTTAATCTTGTCCTTCATTCTAAAAGCTGACGTCTCTCTCTCTCTCTCTCTCTCTCTCTCTCTCTCTCTCTCTCTCTCTCTCTCTCTCTCTCTCTCTCTCTCATTTTCTTCTTAATTTTGTTTTCTTCTTTATTCCCTTCATCTTAAATTATCTATGTCTTAGGTAAGGGTGTAGAGTCGGAGCCGAAGTCGCAGGAGTCGGCTACATTGGTCGGAGTCGGTCGGAGGAGTCGGCTACATTTGGTCGAAGTCGCAGGAATCGGCTACATTTGGTCGGAGTCGAAGTCGCAGGAGTCGGCTACATTTGGTCGAAGTCGCAGGAGTCGGCTACATTTGGTCGGAGTCGAAGTCGCAGGAGTCGGCTACATTTGGTCGGAGTCGAAGTCGCAGGAGTCGGCTACATTTGGTCGGATTCGAAGTCGCAGGAGTCTGCTACAAATGGTCGGAGTAGAAGTCGCAGGAGTCGGCTACATTTGGTCGGATTCGAAGTCGCAGGAGTCGGCTACATTTGGTCGGAGTCGAAGTCGCAGGAGTCGGCTACATTTGGTCGGAGTCGAAGTCGCAGGAGTCGGCTACATTTGGTCGGAGTCGAAGTCGCAGGAGTCGGCTACATTTGGTCGGAGTCGAAGTCGCAGGAGTCGGCTACATTTGGTCGGAGTCGAAGTCGCAGGAGTCGGCTACATTTGGTCGGAGTAGAAGTCGCAGGAGTCGGCTACATTTGGTCGGAGTCGAAGTCGCAGGAGTCGGCTACATTTGGTCGGAGTCGAAGTCGCAGGAGTCGGCTACATTTGGTCGGAGTCGAAGTCGCAGGAGTCGGCTACATTTGGTCGGAGTCGAAGTCGCAGGAGTCGGCTACATTTGGTCGGAGTCGAAGTCACAGGAGTCGGCTACATTTGGTCGGATTCGAAGTCGCAGGAGTCGGCTACATTTGGTCGGAGTCGAAGTCGCAGGAGTCGGCTACATTTGGTCGGATTCGAAGTCGCAGGAGTCGGCTACATTTGGTCGGAGTAGAAGTCGCAGGAGTCGGCTACATTTGGTCGGAGTCGAAGTCGCAGGAGTCGGCTACATTTGGTCGGAGTAGAAGTCGCAGGAGTCGGCTACATTTGGTCGGAGTAGAAGTCGCAGGAGTCGGCTACATTTGGTCGGAGTAGAAGTCGCAGGAGTCGGCTACATTTGGTCGGAGTAGAAGTCGCAGGAGTCGGCTACATTTGGTCGGATTCGAAGTCGCAGGAGTCGGCTACATTTGGTCGGAGTCGAAGTCGCAGGAGTCGGCTACATTTGGTCGGAGAAAGTCATGAGGTCAGCTACATTTGGTCGGAGTAGAAGTCGCAGGAGTCGGCTACATTTGGTCGGAGTAGAAGTCGCAGGAGTCGGCTACATTTGGTCGGAGTAGAAGTCGCAGGAGTCGGCTACATTTGGTCGGAGTAGAAGTCGCAGGAGTCGGCTACATTTGGTCGGAGTCGAAGTCACAGGAGTCGGCTACATTTGGTCGGAGTCGAAGTCGCAGGAGTCGGCTACATTTGGTCGGAGTAGAAGTCGCAGGAGTCGGCTACATTTGGTCGGAGTAGAAGTCGCAGGAGTCGGCTACATTTGGTCGGAGTAGAAGTCGCAGGAGTCGGCTACATTTGGTCGGAGTAGAAGTCACAGGAGTCGGCTACATTTGGTCGGAGTAGAAGTCACAGGAGTCGGCTACATTTGGTCGGAGTCGAAGTCACAGGAGTCGGCTACATTTGGTCGGAGTCGAAGTCGCAGGAGTCGGCTACATTTGGTCGGAGTCGAAGTCGCAGGAGTACTTGGCTCCCAGCGTTGGATGAGTAGGAGAGGAGGGAAGGAAGGCGAGGGAGAGAAGGGGAAAAGGAAAGAAGGGTGAGGGAAACGAAGCGAAGGAGAGAAAGGGAAGAGGAAGAGAAAGGACAAATGACACTACGAATTTGAGGCGAAATGAGCGCTAGTGAGAGACCTTGGGGGAGGGGGAGGTGGGGGGGGGCAATTTTCAAGCAAGCGATTCGTCTGAAGATCTTGTGGGAATATAGACAGACCACAGATTTAACCAAGACAGCCACAGTCCCACAACAGCCTTACCAACAGACAGACAGACAGCTTTACTAACAGACACGAGAGCTTGTGAGAGGGCATTTCAAGCAAGCGATTCGTCTGAAGATTTTGTGGGAATGTTGACAGACCACAGATTGAAACACGACAGCCACAGACTCACAACATCCTTACCAACAGACAGACAGACAGACATACAGCTTTACTAACAGACACAAATAGACCCCCCCCCCTCCCCCCCACAGACCAGCCATCGCCGGCCCATACCTTCTGTCTAATGAAGCAAAGAGACATCCGCCTGAAGACAAAAGGACTGACCTACTCTCTCTCTCTCTCTCTCTCTCTCTCTCTCTCTCTCTCTCTCACACACACACACACACACACACACTGTAATGCACCGGTAATCTGGGTTAATTTGGGGCTTAGCCGAGGAGGAGGAAGGGGGAGGCTGGGAACAAGATGGCTTAGGAAAGGGAATATATGGGAGGAGAGGAGGGGAGGGGGAGGAAAGGAAAGGGAAGGGAGGGAGAATGGGAAAAGGGAGGGAAGGAAAGTGAAGGGACGGTGAAGGAGGAACGGGAAGGAGAAAATGTGAGGGGATGGGAAAGAAAGAAGAGAAAGAGAGGGGAGAGAAAGTGATGGAAAAGG
>NC_066559.1:11223567-11316067 GCF_024679095.1 Eriocheir sinensis
TTCCTCCCTGTATTGCATGTTTTCCTCCTCCTCTCCCTCTTCTTTCTCTCCACTGTCCCTTCTTCTTCTCGTTTGTCCTCCTCCTCCATCTTCTCTTGTATTCCTTCCCTTTCTCCTCCACTTCTTTTTCTCCTTCTTCTTCTTCTTCTTCTTCTTCTTCTTATTATTATTATTATTATTATTATTATTATTATTTTTATTATTTATTTCTGCAGTTAAAATTACATCAAATCTACTTTTCCCTCATCAATTCTTATCCCTCCTCCTCATCTTCCTCTGTGACCAAGAGGAGGAAGAGGAGGAGGAGGAGAAGGGAGGAGGAGGAGGCTCTTGGTCTGGGAAAGGTATCACATACTTGTCGGCGAAGAAACTCTCTCTCTCTCTCTCTCTCTCTCTCTCTCTCTCTCTCTCTCTCTCTCTCTCTCTCTCTCTCTCTCTCTCTCTCTCTCTCTCTCTCTCTCTCTCTTCATCCTTTCCTTCCTTCCTCCCTTCCTCTTCCTCTCTCCCTTCCTCCCTTCATTCATCCTGAGCAGGTTAGACAAGAGAAATATTGAAGGGTACTCGAGAAGAAAAAAAGAAAGAAAAAAAGGAGAGAAGTTAGCAACAGAATAAAGGAGAAATAGAAAAGAATGAAGAGAATTACGGACACAACAACAACAACAACAAGACAATAATTACCTCACGAGAACATGACTAATTACTAGGCGTGTGTGTGTGTGTGTGTGTGTGTGTGTGTGTGTGTGTGTGTGTGTGTGTGTTTCGCCTCACCTGTGAACGCCGACAGACAGACACAAATACGCCTCGTTCCAAACTTACCTGCAAAGAGAAAATAAAAGATAAATAATCATAATCATAATAATAATAATAATAATAATAATAATAATAATAATAATAATAATAATAATAATAATGTTTTTTTTTAACTTTTTTCCTCTCTCTCTCTCTCTCTCTCTCTCTCTCTCTCTCTCTCTCTCTCTCTCTCTCTCTCTCTCTCTCTCTACGTTTCCCTTCATTAATATCTTCTTCTTTATCCTCTTCTCCTTCCTTCCATCCTTCTTTTAATCCACCTCCCTGTCTTTCCTTCCTTCCTTCCCTCTTTTCCTTCCATGAGCGGCCACTGTCCCCCGTTGAGCAAGGAGGCCGGGGCGTGTGGTGAGTGGAGGTCGCGGGAGTACCCAGAGACACACTAAAATGACCCTTGATTCGAATGGGAAGGGGACTTGCTGGCGATGACGAGTCCAGTTCAAGATCAGGGAGTGGGGGATTACACACACGACAGGGAGGGGGGCTGGGGGGGGGGGGGGCATAGCAATTCATTCACAACATGACGATGAGCCTGAAATGACCCGGCGCGGAACAAGAGCCCAGGAACAATAGACTCTCTCTCTCTCTCTCTCTCTCTCTCTCTCTCTCTCTCTCTCTCTCTCTCTCTCTCTCTCTCTCTCTCTCTCTCTCTCTCAAAATGGTTCAGTGAAGTCTTTACATATATTTTCGTGGTTAACATTTCTTCCTCCTCCTCCTCCTCCTCAGTTTCCTCTTCTTCTTCCTCCTTCTCCTTCCTTTTCTTTTTCGTCTTTTTCTCCTCCTTTTCCTCCTCTTGTTTTTCTCTTTGTTCTTCTTTTTCTTGTTCTTGTTCTCCTCCTCCTCCTCAAGAACGACTCAGGTGACCAAACATTTTTTCGCTGGAGGAGAGACTTTTAAGAGGAGATTTTATACAGGTGTTCAAGTACCTCAAAAAGTTCAATAACGTCGATCACTACAAATTCTCGGAGCTTCAAACCAACACAAGAACTAGAAATATCGGTCTACAAATTCAAGCAAGGCGATGCGGTACGGAGAAGAGGGAAGGGAAATGAAGGGGATGGGAGAAGGAAAGGGAGACGTATGGGAAGGGAAGAAATGGAAAAGGAAGAGATTGAAGGAAAAGAACGAAGGTACGAGAAGGAAATGGAAGAGAAATGAAAGGGATAGCGAGAGAAGGGATAGAGAGGATTGGGAATTGGAAGCAGTCTCTTTTCACACCGAATCATCCGCCACTGGAACAGCCTCCCCTCAGAAGCAGTCAGCGAGAATACAATCAGCGCATTTAAACATCGTACTGACAGTCAAGTTTACGAAAAGGAAATGGAAGAGAAATGGAAGGGATAGCGAGAGAAGGGATAGAGAGGATTGGAAATTGGAAGCAGTCTCTTTTCACACCGAGTCATCCGCCACTGGAACAGCCTCCCCTCAGAAGCAGTCAGCGAGAATACAATCAGCGCATTTAAACATCGTACTGGCAGTCAAGTTTACGAAAAGGAAATGGAAGAGAAATGAAAGGGATAGCGAGAGAAGGGATAGCGGGGATTGGGAATTCGAAGCAGTCTCTTTTCACACCGAGTCATCCGCCACTGGAACAGCCTCCCCCCAGAAGCAGTCAGCGTGAATCCCGTCAGATCATTTAAACATCGTACTGACAGTCAAGTTTACGAAAAGGAAATGGAAGAGAAATGGAAGGGATAGCGAGAGAAGGGATAGAGAGGATTGGGAATTGGAAGCAGTCTCTTTTCACACCGAGTCATCCGCCACTGGAACAGCCTCCCCCCAGAAGCAGTCAGCGTGAATCCCGTCAGATCATTTAAACATCGTACTGACAGTCATTTCGTTGCGTCAGGAGTACACTGAACATATCGAAGTGATTTTATCGACACTGCGGGTACCAAGGACGGAAGGAAAGGGAAAGAAAGGAAAAAAGATGAAAGGGGGAAAGCGTATAGCATGGAAAGAAATGAAGGAAGGAAGAAGAAACAGAAAGATGAAATAAAAGGAGAAAGGAATTAAGGAAGGAAGGAAGGAAGGAAGGAGAAAAAAAAAACAGGGAAGATATTAATGAAGAGAAACATCAAGACCTCGTAATGAGCTAATAGGGTTATCTGTTGCCTGCGTTTCCATGTTTCCGTGCTTCTCCTCTTCCTTCCTCCTCCTCCTCCTCAGTCAGCCCGAGATCATTAACCGCAACATTAATTTCAAGTGAAGAAGAAAAAAGAAAAAAGAAAAAAAAAACGCGGGAGAGATATTTACAACGCCTCAGTGAAGCTTCGTAAGACTTCTCAGAGGAAACACTTCGACTCCTCCTCCTCCTCCTCCTCCTCCTCTTCCATCTGTCCAGTTGAGAAGTGAGGAGAGTGTATCTGCAAATTTGTTCAGCCAACATTCAAAGCCTCCTTCTCCTCCTCCTCCTCCTCCTCCTTTTCTTCTTCTTCCTCTTCTTCTTCTTCTTCTTCTTCTTCTTTTTCTTCTACTTCTTCTTCCTCCTTCTTTTTCTTCTTTTTCTCCTCCTTTTCCTTTTCTTCTTCTTCTTCTTCTTCTTCTTCTTCTTCTTCCTCTTCTTTTTCTTCTACTTCTTCTTCCTCCTTCTTTTTCTTCTTTTTCTCCTCTTCTTCTTCTTCTTCTTCTTCTTCTTCTTCTTCTTCTTCTTCTTCTTCTTCTACTTCCTCCTTCTTTTTCTTCTTTTTCTCCTCCTTTTCCTCTTCTTCTTCTTCTTCTTCTTCTTCTTCTTCTTCTTCTTCCTCCTCCTCCTCTTCCATCTGTCCAGTTGAGAAGTGAGAAGAGTGTATCTGCAAATTTGTTCAGCCAACACTCAATGCCTCCTCCTCCTCCTCCTCCTCCTTGAAGACGTTTGGAAGGGAGATAATTTGAGCAAACAGACACGGCAGGTCTAACACTTCTTCCCCTTCCTCTTCTCCTCCCCTTCCTTCCCTTCCCTCCCCTTCCTCTTCTTTTCCTTACCGTTCATTCTCACGTTCCCCCTTCCCTTCCCTTGTCTTTCCTCTCCTTCTATTCCTTTTCGTTCATCTCTCTTCTCTTTCCTTTCCCTTCCCTTTCCTTCTCTCCCTTCCCCTCCCTCTGTTTCCCTTCGACTTTCTTCCCTTCCCTCCCTTCCCTTTTTATTTTCTTTCTCCTCTCTTCCTTTCCCTTCCTTTCTCTTCCCTATGCCTTCCCTCTCTTCCTCTTCCATAGTCTTCCCTTCCCTCCTCTTCTTTTGATACTGTATCGTTTATTCTTCCTCCTCCTCCTCCTCCTCCTCCACCTCCTGCCACGTCTTCGTCCGTCTAACCCTCCTCCCCCTCCCCCCCCCACACACACACACACACGGGGGGGGGGGGGGGTGCAGGCAAGGTAAGGACAGGTAAGTGAAGTAAATAATGAGTCCGACAATGGCGAGTTAAATCTGTCTATTCACGCCTCTCTCTCTCTCTCTCTCTCTCTCTCTCTCTCTCTCTCTCTCTCTCTCTCTCTCTCTCTCTCTCTCTCTCTCTCTCTCTCTCTCTCTCTCTCTCTCTCTCTCTCTCTCTCTCTCTCTCTCTCTCTCTCCTTCTTCTTTCTTTCTTTCGTTTGTTCATTTCTCATTTTTTTCCTTCGTTTCTCTCTCTCTCTCTCTCTCTCTCTCTCTCTCTCTCTCTCTCTCTCTCTCGGGGGCAAGGTGACACAGGTATTTGCTTTTCTCTCACCAGAAGATCCCTCTGTTTACCTCCTCCTCCTCCTCCTCCTCCTTATCTCCCTCTCTCCCTCCTTCACCTGTCCCACCGTGTTTACTCTCAACTCCTCCACCTCCTTATCTTCCCTCCTTCTCTCCTCCCTTCACCTCTCACACTCTCTCACTCTCTCTTAACCCTGTGTCCTTCCCTCTCCCTCCCCTTCCCTTCCTCTTCCTCCTCCCGATCCTTACCTTTCCTCTCCTTCAATCTCTAGCTTCCCTCCTAGCTTTTCTCTCTATAATAACAGCTTCAGTATCTACTTCTGTATCGTAGCTAAATCTTTATTGTATCAGGCTGTCCTTCAGATGTCAATTATTGCCACCTCAGAAAGACATGACAAGAGGTGGAAGGGGAATGAGAGAAGGGCTGTGAAAGGATGCATGAGAGAGGAGACAGAAAGAAAGGGACAGAAAAGAAAGAGAGAAGGCTTGAGAGAGTACAGAAAGAAAGGAAGGGAAGTAATGTGAGAGAGATGGGAGGGGATGAGAAAGCAGAGAAGAAAGAGAGGCTTGAGAGAAGACAGGAAGAATGGAAGGGAAGGAAAGTAAAAAGAGATGGAAAGGGATGAGAAAGGAGAGAGAAGGAAGGGAAAGCGAAATAAGAAGGGCTTGGAGAGAAGACAGGAAGAATGGAAGGGAAGGAAAGCAATGATAAGAGATGGAAAGGGATGAGAAAAGAGAGAGAAGGAAGGGAAAGCGAAGAAAGAAGGGCTTGGAGAGAAGACAGAAAGGGAAGGATTGTAAAAAGAGATGGGAGGAGATGGAAAAGGATGAGAACGGAGAGAGAGAAGGACAGAGAAGTGAGAAAGGGGAGAGAGGAAGGGAAGGGAAGGGAAGGGAAGAGAAGGGAAGGACACAGAAGGGAAGGGAAGGGAAGGGAAGGACACAGAAGGGAAGGGAAGGGAAGGGAAGGAAGGGAAGGGAAGGGAAGAACACAGAAGGAAAGGGAAGGACACAGAAGGGAAGGACAGAGACAGAAGGGCAGGGAAGGGAAGGGAAGGGAAGGACAGAGACAGAAGGGAAGAGAAAGGAAGGACAGACAGAAGGGAAGGGAAGGGAAGGACACAGAAGGGAAGGGAAGGGAAAAGAAGGTAAGAGAAAGGAAGGACAGACAGAAGGGAAGGTAAGGTAAGGGAAGGGAAGGGTAAGGGAAGGGGTTCTCACATCCCCTAACCGACAATATAATAGCGGAAACCTCAGCCCCGCCCCGACCTGCTGCCCCGACCACCGGCCAGAACTGATGTACCGCAGGGGAGGAGGAGAGGAGGAGGAGGAGGAAACATGGCAACACGGAGATACAGGCAACAGAAAATCTACTGGCTCATTACGAGGTTGCCCGCTCTGGTGTCTGATGTGATGCTAGGTTAGGTCAGGTTAGGCTAGGGTCAGGTTAGGTCAGGGTCAGGTTAGGTTAGGTTAGGTTAGGTTAGGTTAGTTTTTTTTTTTTTTTACAACAAAGGAGGCAGCTCAAGGGCACACACACAAAAAAAAAACAATAATAAAAAAAAAGCCCGCTAATCGCTGCTCCTAAAAAAAGAATCAGAAGCGGTGGCCAAAAGCAAGGTCAAATACGGGAGGAGAGGTGTCCTGATACCCTCCTCTTGAAAGAGTTCAAGTCGTAGGCAGGAGGAAATACAGATGAAGGAAGATTGTTCCAGAGTTTACCAGCGTGAGGGATGAAAGAGTGAAGATGCTGGTTAACTCTTGCATAAGGGGTTTGGACAGTATAGGGATGAGCATGAATAGAAAGTCGTGTGCAGCGGGGCCGCGGGAGGGGGGAAGGCATGCAGTTAGCAAGTTCAGAAGAGCAGTCAGCGTGGAAATATCGATAGAAGATAGAAAGAGAGGCAACATCGCGGCGGAATTTAAGAGGTAGAAGACTATCAGTAGGAGGAGGAGAGCTGATGAGACGAAGAGCCTTAGCCTCCACTCTGTCCAGAAGAGCTATGTGGGTGAAGCCCCCCCACACGTGAGATGCATACTCCATACGAGGGCGGACAAGGCCCCTGTATATGGATAGCAACTGCGCGGGGGAGAAGAACTGGCGGAGACGATACAGAACGCCCAACCTCGAGGAAGCTGATTTAGCGAGAGAGGAGATATGAAGTTTCCAGTTGAGATTTTGAGTTAAGGGTAGACCGAGGATGTTTAGTGTTGAAGAAGGTGACAGCTGGGTGTTGTCGAAGAATAGGGGATAGGTGTTTGGAAGATTGTGTCGAGTTGATAGGTGGAGAAATTGAGTTTTTGAGGCATTGAAGGACAAAAGGTTCCTTTTGCCCCAATCGGAAATGATAGCAAGGTCTGAGGTTAAGCGTTCTGCAGCCTCCAGTCTGGAGTTGTGTACTTCCTGTTGTGATGGTCTTCTATTGAAAGAAGTTGAGTAATGCAGAGTGGAGTCGTCGGCGTACGAGTGGACAGGACAGTTTGTTATGGAAAGAAGATCATTGATGAATAACAGGAAGAGAGTGGGTGATAGGACAGAGCCCTGTGGAACGCCACTGTTGACAGGTTTAGGGGAAGAACAGTGACCGTCTACCACCGCAGAGACAGAATCTGCAGGACAGTCACTTGGTACCCGCATAACAGATGGAAGCGCTTCGATATATTCAGTTCACTCCCGAGGCAACGAAATGACGGTCGATTCGATATTTCAAGGAGTTGATGGTATTCGCATTTACTACTTCTGAGGGGAGGTTGTTCCAGTGGCGGATGACTCGGTGTGAGAAGATACTCCTGGCTATCTTCGTACTGCAGCGCCTCACATGCATGGCAGACCGCTATTGCTGGTTATTGTGGTGGTTTGTGGCTCAAAGAATTTAGAGTGATCGACTTTCGAGGCGGGAAATTTGACCTTAATAATCGACCACGAGGAGGAGGTGGTGGTGGTGATTGAAGATGATACATGGAAGCACGGAAGCATGAAAGAGCAGGGGACTTATAAAGAGGGCGCCACCACCACCACCATCACCACGACAACCATCACCACCATCACCACCACCACCACCACCACCACCACCACGACAACCATCACCACCATCACCACCACCACCACCACCACCACCATCACCACGACAACCATCACCACCATCACCACCACCACCACCACCACCACCATCACCACGACAACCATCACCACCATCACCACTACCACCACTTCACCACCACCACCACCATCTCCACCACCACCATCAATTTTAACCTCGATACCAACACCTCCCCCCCCCCACCACCCTCCCCCCCCCCCACCACCACCACCATCACACTTTTTGCGGCCTTAATGAAGTCGTTTTGAAGGCGGCGTAAAAATGGTGTCACTTATTCACCGCCACGCACACACACACACACACACCGCCGCCCGCCTTGGTACGAAAAATGTGGGTTATGTGCGTGTGTGCATGTGTGCGTGTGTGTGTGTGTGTACCTCAATCTCTGTCTCCCTCCCTTTATTCAACTCTCTCTCTCTCTCTCTCTCTCTCTCTCTCTCTCTCTCTCTCTCTCTCTCTCTCTCTCTCTCTCTCTCTCTCTCTCTGTTGACACCCAGCATCTCTTCATTGATCATTTCTTTTATCTCTTACTTCCTCTTTCTTATCATCTCTCTCTATCTCGTTCGTCTCTCGTTCCCTGTATCTCTTCCCTATTCCTGTTAACTCTCTCCTCTGCATACTCCTTGAATACATAATATTTCCTCTATGTATCTTCCTCCCTGAGCATCTTCTCCCTACGTTCCTTATGTGTCTAATCTGCCTATTTCAATGTTAATGGTTTTATCTGTTTATTATTAAGATCGTCGGTAGTAACAAGAATCCTCTTCACAATGCGTTACGGGGGCTCAATCTTTCCCTCCTCTCCTTCTCTCTTCCTCCTCTTCTACCTCCTTTACCTACGCACTAATCCCTTCTCTACTCCTTCCCTTGTTTCTTTCCTTCTCCCAACCACTTCTCTTCTCCTCGTCCTCCTCCCCCTCCTCTATCCGCCCTTTCGGCCCTGATCAGAGAGATGTTTCCAGGGCGGCAGAACCTGAGCCCGCGGAGGACCGTCAGCGCAGATAAAGTGACATTTAATGAGAGGGAGGCTGGGAGGGAGGGAGGACAGGGAGGCAGGGAGGGAGGGAGGACAGGGAGGCAGGTAGGGAGGGAGGACAGGGGGAAGGGAGGGTGTAGGTATGCGGGTGGGTGGGTGGGTGAGAGAGAGAGAGAGAGAGAGAGAGAGAGAGAGAGAGAGAGAGAGAGAAAGAAAAACGAGAAGAAATGAATTAATGAAAGAGAGAAGAGAAGAGATGAGAGAGAGAGAGAGAGAGAGAGAGAGAGAGAGTGAGAGAGAGAGAAGCCTGTCAAGTGAACCGCCGCTATTTGTCCGCTTCCCTTGACCGCATCTCTCTCTCTCTCTCTCTCTCTCTCTCAAGGTGGTTATTTTTCTCTCGCGTGGTTCCTAAAATATTTCGTGATAATTTCGTGAGTGAGTGAGTGAGTGAGAGAGAAAGTGAGTGAGTGAGTGAGTGAGTGAGAGAAAGAAAGAGAAGGAGTGTGTGTTTAAAGGCAAGGAAAATAATGGCAGGGACGATACAGAACGTCTATCCTCGAGAAGCCTGATTTAGGAAGCCATGATGGAGAGATATAGACTTAAGAACATAAGAACATAAGAACGTAAGGAGTCTGCAAGAGGCCGGGAAGGAGGAAGGAAGAATGAAGGAGGAAAGAAAAAGAAAGAAAAGAAAGGAAAGGAAGATAGGGAGGAAGTGAAAGATGAAAGAGAGAAGGAAAAAAAAAAAAGAAAGAAAGTTAAGATTTTGAGTTAAGGGATTGACCAAGAGGAAGAAGAGGAAAACAAGAAGAAGAAGAAAAAGAAGAGGAAGAAGAAGTAGAAAACGAAGAAGAAAAAGAAGAAGAAGAAGAAGAAGCTATAGAGGAGACAATTTTGTAATATCGATGAATAGGAGATAGATTTGAAGATATAAAAACTTGAAATACTTAAAATTGCTCGTAGATAAAGACACACTAAGATCTTGTATACAATGTGCCATCCATCCTCCCCTTACACCTCACACTCGATATATTTTACCTATGATAATTTTACTCGCAAGTTTACGTAATCGCATCAAACAAGTTCGCATCTAAGGAGTGTTTTTGATCAGCCTGTAGCTAGAACAAGAAGAGATTAAGACACCCTGTAAGTAAGGACAGCCTGTAGGTAGAGAAAGACAGTCTGGAAATAAAAATAAGACAGCCTGTAGGTACGAAATCCAGCCTGTAAGTACCAAAAAAGACAGCCTGTAATAACCACTGAAAGACTGAGGACATTGGCACTAGAGATGAGATGAACAGCAGCATCCCAGGTAAGAGATTCGGAGGCTGCGGAGGATGCTGAGGAGGAGAGGAGAAGACGCCCAAGTCATCGCCACACCTGCGGATCGGGACGCAGGTGTGGCAGGGGGGGGGGGGGTAGGAGGGGGTCAGGGGAAGGTACCTGTGCGGGCAACTTCATTAAGGTGACCACGTAATCCGAGCGATGTTTTTACCTCCAAAAGCTCCTCCTCCTCCTCCTCCTCTTCCTTCTTCTTCGGCGGGTTTTCTGTAAGGTCTTTTTTTTTTCTTGTTTTTTTTTTTCTTGTTTTTTTTTCTTTCGCTTCTCCGTTCGTTCGTTCTGTTCGACTGTTCCTTCCTTCGAGAGAAACACACACACACACACACACACACACACACACACACACACACACACACACACACACACATAAACACATACCCCTTCCCCCCCCCAACACACACACTAACTCCCTCCCCTCCCTACACATACACACACAAACACACAAACACTCAGGTCCGGTCCGTTAATCCGCATAATACTCAGTTATCCGGACGAAAATACGGAAAAGGGGGAGGAGGATGAGGAGGAGGGGGAGGGGGAAGAATGGCTTAGCTGGATTACCCGCTATTTAGAGAGAGAGAGAGAGAGAGAGAGAGAGAGAGAAATATATATTGTTCAATGACGGTTTACTAACACTGCTTGAATGAGAGGGAGAGAGAGAGAGGGGGAGAGAGAGGGAGGGAGAGAGAGAGGAGGGAGGGAGGGAGGGGAGGGTGAGAGAGAGGCGGGACTTGAGAAGAAAAGGGAGGGAGGGAGAGAGGGAAAGATGGAGGAAGAAAGGACTGGAGGGAATGGAGGAAGAGAGGAGAGGAATGAAGGAAGAGGAGGAAGGAAGAAAGGAGGGAAGGGAGAGAAGAATTAAGAGATGGAGGAAACAAAGAAATAGAGGAATTGAGAAAGGAGAGAAAAATAGAAATGTGGAGGAAAAGGAGAGAGAAAGGAGGAGAAAGGAGAGAGAGGAGGAAGGAGGAGAAACGGAGAGAGAGAGAGAGAGAGAGAGAGAGAGAGAGAGAGAGAGAGAGAGAGAGAGAGAGAGATCAAATTAAAGAGAGAGAGAGAAAGAATGAAGGAAATTGAGCAAGAGAAACATTATTAACTCTCTCTCTCTCTCTCTCTCTCATGGTACAGATATTTCCGGGCGTGTCTTGAATGATTCACGTCTCAGACTCGTATTGTGGACAGAGAGAAGTGGAGAAGGAAGGAAGGAAGGAAGGAAGGAGGACCGGACAGAGTGAAGGATAGTGTCTTTTCACGTTCATGGGTATCACAGAAGCCTTGTCAAACTACCACCAGGCTCATACAACAACTACCCAAGGAAATACTACTAACACAACAACCTCTACTGGATATGGTTTACGAAATATGGTCCTGTCATTTACTTGTTTTTCTTATAGACATCTCAGTTGCAATGCTCTCCAGTCACCTCCCTTTTCGCGTTCATGGGTCTCACAGAAGCCTTGTCAGACTACCACCAGGCTCATACAACAACTATACCCATGGAAATACTACTAACACAACAACCTCTACTGGATATGGTCTACGAAATATGGTCGTGTCATTTAATTCTTCTTCTTCTAGACTTCTCAGTTGCTATGCTCATCCAGTCATATCCATTTCCTCTAATTTTTGATATATTTCTTTTCAATTATTTCGTCAGAGGTCCCTACTAATCACTCCTCCTGGAAATGCAAACAGGAGAGAGGTTGTGATTTTGAGGTGACGATACTTTTTCCCTTGGACAGAGTTGGTAGCGTTGAGATAATCCTTTTTCTATGGTTGAATTTCCCTATTTTTATGCGTGGTTGAGAGCGTCCTTTTTATGGAGTATGGTTGTGAGTTTAAGTGTGTGTGTGTGTGTGTGTGTGTGTGTGTGTGTGTGTGTCCATTGTTTTCCCCCAAAGCTTCTTCCTCTGTTTTTTTAATCTTCTTCGTTAGTCTGTTATCTCCCTTCTCTTCCCTTAATTCATCTCTCACCCTGTCACCCTTCCCCTTCATTCTCCTCTTTCACCCTTCTACCCTTCCTCTCCTTCCCTCTTTTGTTCCTTCATCTTCCTGCTTCATCTCCCTCATCTACCTTTCCTTCTCCTTCGTTTCTCTTCCATCTTCCTTCCTCCTCTTATCCCTCATACTATCTCATCTCCCTCCTCCTTCCCAGTCATTCATCTCCATCCTCATCCATTCCTCTCCCTCCTTCATCTCCGCAGCTTCCGGCATCCCATCAGGAGAGGCGAAAACTGATCCTGTAATTGGGATGCTTAGCAGGATCAACAGCCGCTCCTCGGGCCGTCAGAGCGAGCCATTGACAGCAGTAATTACTCGGCCGTTTCGACACCGCTCAGCATATCCGGCGAGGGCGAAAGGAATGACTGAGTGTATGATTAAGGGCCGCCTTCTCAACTGCTTCGGGGCCTGCACACTGACCCACATTTCGTTAGGGTTTTGGTAGAGGTTGTTAAGTTAGTGTTGCAATGTATCACGACACCTCTCCTCCCGAAACTGACCTCTCTTGAATCTGTAATCTTTTTAGCGTCTGAGATTACGAACATATGTACACTTTGACAGTCTTTTGTTCGTGTTTCTGAAGGACATGTAAGGAAAAACACTGGTCGATTATGCACTTAGATGTTTATTGTGTTTATATGTTATCGCATGTGTGAGAAGCGACATTTTATTTCTTACAGGACACAAATAGTATTGGATGTAAGTAAATTATATGGAAGATGAGGAAAAAGAAGAAGAAGAAGAGGAGGAAGAAAACATCAATATCAACAAGTTACTTATTTTTATCGGCTTTCGTGGCGGACAGCGGCGGCGTAGCGTCAACAAAATGGAGGAAGAGGAATGGGACAGTGTTCGAATCTCTCTCTCTCTCTCTCTCTCTCTCTCTCTCTCTCTCTCTCTCTCTCTCATACGAATACTTCTTGTAAGGGTTCATGAATACTTTACATAGAAAAAAGTACCTTGACGTGACTATGTACAGCAGTGTTCTCAAGTCAAGCCACAGTAACAAGATCTCATGAACCTGTACCGTACACGACAATTACAAGCAGGCTCGAGGTTTTACGGAATAACAGCTGCCACTTCTTCTGATGATGTATTTTGAAGTATTTGTCAGATTACTCCCAAAATACGAATACGTTGACTTTGTATTCGAATAAAAAATGAGAGTATTTTGGTGTCTATCAATATAATTACTTCAATACGAATATAAATACACCAAAATACAGTATTCCAATGTGTTAGGATATAAATACTCTCTCCCTGCCTAACACAACCACTGCCACCACCACCACCACCACCATTACCACCACCACCACTACCACCATCACCACCACCACCATCACCACCACCACCACCACCACCATTACCACCATCACCACCACCATCACCACCACCACCACCACCATCACCACCACCACCACAACCATCACCACCACCACCATTCCTCTTCCTCCGGCCCCTCCATTTTTCCTCCCTCCTCTTCCTTTTGTCCCTCCATCATCTCTCCCTCAATGTGGAGTGCCTCTTGTGGCAGGGAGGGGGGAGAGAGAGACAGAGGGAGAGAAGGGAGGGAGGGAGAGAAAAGAGGGAGAGAAAGAGAGGTCCTGGTGAGAGCGTGTGCGAACCGCGTGCAAACCCCTCCTCCTCCTCCTCTTCCTCCTCCTCCTCCTCCTCCCTTTCTATCAAGCCGCCTTTCTATAGTCTATCAATACCTCCCCCCTCATCTCTCTCTCTCTCTCTCTCTCTCTCTCTCTCTCATTGGTGCATCGTTGCCCAGTAAGGCTAAGTAAACTCCTCCTTTCCTCCTCCTCCTCCCTCTCTTCCTCCTCCTCCTCCTCCTCCTCCTCTTCCCCTTCCATGGTCGTATTGTTATGGATGCTGTTATTGTGTGTGTGTGTGTGTGTGTGTGTGTGTGTGTGAGGGGGGGAAGGGGGAGAACTGACCCCTTTTATTTGTTTTTTTTTCTTTCCCCTTCTCTCTTTCTCTCTCTCTCTCAGTATATATGTCTTTCTTTCTTCTCCGTCAGTCTGTTTGTCTTTCTCTCTCTCTCTCTCTCTCTCTCTCTCTCTCTCTATATATGTCTTTCTTTCTTCCAGTCTGTTTGTCTCTCTCTCTCTCTCTCTCTCAGTATATATGTCTTTCTTTCTTCTCTCTCTCGTCTGTCTTGTCTCTCTTCTCTCTCTCTCTCTCTCTCTCTCTCTCTCTTTGTTTGTTGTATGTAAAAAGATAAAGAGGATTGGTCGGGTTTGTTTGTATAAGAGAGAGAGAGAGAGGTCTCTCTCTCTCTCTCTCTCTCTCTCTCTCTTTCCTTTCCTTTCTTTTCCATTCCATTCCTTTCCTTCCCTTCCCTTTCCTTTCCTTTCCCTTCCTTTCCTTTGCTTTCCTTTCCTTTCCTTCCCTTTCCTACCCTACCCTACCTCCTCCTTCCCTTCATCTCCCATCCATCATCCCTACAAGACATCTTCCCTCCACTTCTTCCACTCCCCGTAGTCTTCCTCCATTGCTCTTTGCGTTCCTCCACTCTCCATTCCACTCACCCTACATATCCTCCACCTCCTCCTCCTCCTCCTCTTCCTCCCCTCCCCTCTTTCCTAGCCATTCACCACTTCACTCCCTCCACACACACACCTCCTTCTCCCCTTCTTCCCTCCCCTTTCCTACCATTTCCCATCTCCTCCTCCTCCTCACCGCTTCACACACCTCCTCTATCTCTTCTCTCGTACATAAAGTCTTCTCCTGCTTCCAAAACGGCCAATTACGAGGAGGAGGAGGAGGAGGAGGAGGAGGAGAAAGGCGCCTGAGGGTATTTGAAAGTAGTAATTCCTGACGACGAAGAGAACGGGTTGAGAGAGAGAGAGAGAGAGAGAGAGAGAGAGAGAGAGAGAGAGAGAGAGAGAGAGAGAGAGAGAGAGAGAGAGAGCATTTCCATAAGCACACAGGTAAGCCAGGTGTAAAGAATCGTTTCCCACGCACACACACACACACACACACACACACACACACACACACACACACACACACACACACACACACACATTTATATAGAGAAGGAAAAAAGGTCTTGAAAATTACTGCAAATCGTAAAATAACAAAGAAAAAAAGATGGAAAAAGAGGCAGACGGATAATTTGGGAACATTAAAGAAAAAGAAAAAAAAGAGGAAAGAAAGGAAAAGGAAAAAAAAATCTACCCTCAAGAAATACGAAAATCAGAGAAAAGTATGACTGAAGAAATGTGAAGGACAGACTTATATATTTAAAAAAAGAAATTAAAGAAGAAAAAATAAGGAATAGAAGACAAAAAGAATTAAAAGACAGAAAGAAGGAAAAGAAAAAAAGGAAAAGACAGCCAGACAGAAGGAAAACAAGACAAACAAAATAAAATAAGACAAGGAAAAAAAAAGAAGGAAAAGACAGACAGACAGAAGGAAAACAAGACAAAAAATAGAAGACAGAAAGAAGGAAATGAAAAAAAGGAAAAGACGGACAGAAGGAAAACAAGAAAAAAAAATAAGACAAAAAGGAAAAGAAAAAGGAAAAGATGAAAAAAGAAGAAAAAAAGTGTAAACGGGAATAGAAAAGACAGACAGACACACACAAACGTCAACATCGAGAAGGAAGAGTAAAAACATCGGTCTAAACAAGTCTTACGAAGCACAAGAAACAAACAACAACAAAAACTGACAAAACGCTCTTAAAAAAAAAAAGATGAAACGACACACGCGCTACGACAGAAAAGCAGGAAAAAGAAAAATGAAAAGAAATGCTCCACGGAAATGCCAGAACCAAAGGGAACAAAAGGGAAGAAAAAAAAAGTCAAAATACGAGAAAGAGACGCTCGCCACCCCGACCAGCGCCTGTGACTAACAAACCCTGAACCAGACGTGACTGCAGAGGCGGAGGGAGGGAGGTACTGGCTGACTCTTGCATTAGGAGGTGGGGCGGCGGGAAGAAGTACGTCACAGGAAGGAGGAAATGCCGGAAAAAAAGCAGACATTTTAGAGTTTATCGGTGCGAAAGGTGAAAGATTTAAGATTGCGGCTAACTCTTTCATTAGGAGTTGGGACGGGATAGGGATGAGCGGGAGGAAGTTGACATAAGAAGGATGATAAAAGGGGGAAAAGAGGTTATTCCAGAGTTCACCTGTGAGAGATTTAAGATTGCGGCTAACTCTTTCTTTAGGAGTTGGGACGGGATAGGGATGAGCGGGAGGAAGTTGACATAAGAAGGATGATAAAAGGGGGAAAAAAGGTTATTCCATAGTTCACTTGTGAGGGATTTAACATGGCGGCTAACTCTTTCTTTAGGAGTTGGGACGGGATAGGGATGAGCGGGAGGAAGTTGACATAAGAAGGATGATAAAAGGGGAAAAAAAGGTTATTCCAGAGTTCACTTGTGAGGGATTTAAGATGGCGGCTAACTCTTTCTTTAGGAGTTGGGACGGGATAGGGGTGACCGGGAAGAAGCTGTAATAAGAATGATATAAAGGAAAAAAAAAGTTATTCCATAGTTCACCTGTGAGGGATTTAAGATAGCGGTTGACTTTTGAATTAGGAAGCTTAAGATATTGCGGTTAACTCTTGCATTAGGGAGTTGGACAGCAGTAGATAGCGGACCCGAGTAGATTGTCATGTGAAGCGAAGGTGCAACAGGAAGAGTATGACGAGCGTGGTCACAAACTCCATCTTTATTAACTTGGTGCCAAACGTGATCCAAGTTAATTAAGACCAAGTTAATACCAAGTTAATAAAGATCCAATTTAATAAAGTACCAAGTTAATAAAGATGGCGTTTGAAGCTGAGGTTCCCTAAGCACACATCCCTTTCTGGTGAAGCGAAGGGAAGTGAAGCCAAGTGGAAGCTATGCAGTTAGCGAGCCCAGGAGAACAGTTAGAAAGAAACCAGCATTAAAGAACAGAGCAAGAGACAGAACATTACGTCGCTGAAGAGCTGAGGTTCCCTAAGCACACTCCCCTTTCTGGTGAAGCGAAGGGAAGTGAAGCCAAGTGGAAGCTATGCAGTTAGCGAGCCCAGGAGAACAGTAAGAAAGAAACCAGCATTAGAGAACAGAGCAAGAGACAGAACATTACGTCGCTGAAGAGTTGAGGTTCCCTAAGCACTCCCCTTTCTGGTGAAGCGAAAGGAAGTGAAGCTAAGTGGAAGCTATGCAGTTAGCGAGCCCAGGAGAACAGTAAGAAAGAAACCAGCATTAGAGAACAGAGCAAGAGACAGAACATTACGTCGGACTCTGAGGAGACGAAGAGAGACACTTAGCCGAAGACGTTAACGAGCCGAGTGACCCAAGCAACGGCCGCTCCCTAATGAAGAAGTCCCCGCGCTAATCATCGTCGTTGTCGCTTTCTAGTTTCTCATTTTCCCCTCCGTCGGCCGCGGCAAGACTCACCGCGCTTGTTAAACTGATGGCCGAAGAATAAACAGTCGAAAAATAACCTTGTCTTCCCCCGCCGAGGCTTAATGGCGCTGCGACACGCTGACGAGGCCCCGCAGCGAGCGTTATTACCACCATCCCTGAGCCCTGGAGCGAGCGTTGAGACTCCCTGAAGGCCTCGGCTAATCTCTCCCTTCCCTCTCTCCTTCTCTGTCTCTTCCTTCTCTTTCTTTTCCCTACTTCTGACCTTTCTCTTCCCTCTTCCACCTTCTCTCCCTTCTCTTCTCCCTCCCTTCCTACCTTCCCTCCATCATCTTTCCCCTCTCCCTCCTCTCTCCTTTCTCTTCCCCTCCTCCTCCTCCTCCCTCCTCCTCTGTCCTCCTCCCTCCTCTTTCTCTCCTCTTTTCCACTCCCTTTCTCTCCCTCCCTCCTCTTTCCCCTTCCCACAAACCTCCCTCTCTCCCTCCTTCTCTCACCTCCCTCCTCTCCCTTCTGTCACCGTTACCAACCCAAGTACACCGCCATTACCTCACAGCACAAGTAGACTCCATTCACGCTAACTAGACAAATAAGCCCCGCCCCTTTTATCTCTCTCTCCCTCTCCGCGGCGGGCGAAAGCAAGAAGTCCCGTGGAGGTGAAACACTTAATTAAGAGACCATCTGCTAACCTAACCTTTGATGGACTTGAAAAAATCATCACACGAGACCTTCAGAGAGAGAAAGGGATTTTTCTTTTTCGCTCCGTTCGACATATCACGAGCCGGGAGAAAGCATACTCTTATTACTTCTTATAGCGTTCTTAGAGAAAGCAAGAGAACGAGAGATAGATAGATAGATAGATAGGTAAATACATACATACATACATGCATAGAGTCATTGGTAGATTTAGAGGGCGAGCGAAAGATTGATAGATAGGAAGATAGATAAAAAGCGAGTGAAAAATTTGTCTCGTGTGATGATTTTTCCGAGTCCATCAAAGGTTAGGTCAGCAGACATCTCTTAATTTTGTGTTCTGCCTAAACGGGACTTCTTGTTTTCGCCAGCCGCGGAGAGAGAGAGATAAAGGGGGCGGGGCTTATTCGTCAAGTTAGCGTGAATGGAGTCTACTTGTGCTGAGAGAGAGAGAGAGAGAGAGAGCGGGGGCGGGGCTTATTCGTCAAGTTAGCGTGAATAGAGTCTAAGATATAAAGATAGACAGATGAATAGAAAGACAGTGATGGTTACAACCCTGACACTAGAAACTGCATATAAATTCTTACGTTCGCCCCGAAAAGACTGAACGTAAAGTGAAAGTTAACAGCCACACAAGTTGAAACAAATCCTTCACACAGACAAACAAACCACCGATAAACACAGACATTGGACGCAGTGTTACCAAGTCATCGTACTCAGCCACTCAGCACATCGAATTCTCCAGTTTCTGACTCACAGCTATCGCAAACGACCACCAATAAGGAAGGCTTTTAACGATAACTTTAACTGGAATCTCGTTATCTGTGTAGGTACGAGAGTTTTGGGCCCTGGAACTAGTAAATGCGATGAGTACGATAATATGGTAACGCTGAATCAACTAGACGCCTGGAGCACACTAGAACAACAAGAACATTTACCAGAACACGAGGAGACCATCAATGCTATCGAAAGAAAACATGCAGTTAATATAAAAAAAAGAGGAAGATAAAGAAAAGATGATGATAATGAATAAACGAATGAACGAAGACAAGAAGACAAGATCAGACAAGAAGACAAGACCAAACAAGACGAAGACAAGAAGACAAGACCAAACAAGACCGCGGAGAAGAAATATAAATGGATGAAGATGCCTGTGAATGAAGAAG
Organism: Eriocheir sinensis; assembly: GCF_024679095.1. NCBI lineage: Eukaryota > Metazoa > Arthropoda > Malacostraca > Decapoda > Varunidae > Eriocheir > Eriocheir sinensis. Next base: position 11,242,670 of record NC_066559.1, read on the forward strand.
AATAAAAAGGAAGGTAGAAAGGATAGAGGGCCATATTTTTAAACATTTCTGCGCCCAAGAACACGTAATTTACTAGTCTTTCGTGGGAGTTTAGGGCATTTCCAGGGGTACTTTTATGACCCTGGTGGTAGTCTGAGCCTTCCTCTGTACCGTGAACCTAAGGAAACACATATTTGACAAGGCTTTCGTGGGAGTTTAGGGCATTTCCAGGGGTACTTTTATGACCCTGGTGGTAGTCTGAGCCTTCCTCTGTACCATGAACCTGAGGAAACACATATTTGACAAGGCTTTCGTGGGAGTTTAGGGCATTTCCAGGGGTACTATTATGACCCTGGTGGTAGTCTGAGCCTTCCTCTGTACCATGAACCTGAGGAAACACATATTTGACAAGGCTTTCGTGGGAGTTTAGGGCATTTCCAGGGGTACTTTTATGACCCTGGTGGTAGTCTGAGCCTTCCTCTGTACCGTGAACCTGAGGAAACACATATTTGACAAGGCTTTCGTGGGAGATTAGGGCATTTCCAGGGGTACTTTTATGACCCTGGTGGTAGTCTGAGCCTTCCTCTGTACCGTGAACCTGAGGAAACACATATTTGAGAAGGCTTTCGTGGGAGTTTAGGGCATTTCCAGGGGTACTTTTATGATCCTGGTGGTAGTCTGAGCCATCCTCTGTACCGTGAACCTGAGGAAACACATATTTGACAAGTCTTTCGTGGGAGTTTAGGGCACTTCCAGGGGTACTTTTATGACCCTGGTGGTAGTCTGAGCCTTCCTCTGTACCGTGAACCTGAGGAAACACATATTTGACAAGGCTTTCGTGGGAGTTTAGGGCATTTCCAGGGGTACTTTTATGACCCTGGTGGTAGTCTGAGCCTTCCTCTGTACCGTGAACCTAAGGAAACACATATTTGACAAGGCTTTCGTGGGAGTTTAGGGCATTTCCAGGGGTACTTTTATGACCCTGGTGGTAGTCTGAGCCTTCCTCTGTACCGTGAACCTAAGGAAACACATATTTGACAAGGCTTTCGTGGGAGTTTAGGGCATTTCCAGGGGTACTTTTATGACCCTGGTGGTAGTCTGAGCCTTCTTCTGTACCGTGAACCTAAAAGAACACTCATTAGAACTCGATTAACCTCCTTTTTGGCCTCTGGAAACAGTTGGTGTGCGGGGCGGGAGCATCTGACAATACCAACCAGAGACAACATTTAGGGCCGTATTTTAAGACACCGCCGCTTCTCACATCAACTATTTCTAAAGGTCAAAGAGGGGATCAATCTGTTTTTCATGAGTGTTTTTAAGGTTCATGGCACAGAAGAAGGGTCACACTACCACCAGGGTCATAAAACTACCCCTGGAAAGACCTACAGCTCCTACGAAAGCCATGTCAAATATGTGTTTCTAGGCTCACAGTACAGGAGAAGGGTCAGACTACTACCAGGGTCATAAAACTACCCCTGGAAAGGCCTACAGCTCCTACGAAAGCCATGTCAAATATGTGTTTCTAGGCTCACAGTACAGGAGAAGGGACAGACTACCACCAGGGTCATAAACTAAGGCGACAGAATGTTTTAAAATACGACCCTTATTATTCGAAAGTGTGACGTAAGAAGAAAAGCCACGAGGAGAGTTAGAATCCACAGCATCTTAGCACAGACCCAGACATGCCCACAGCGTCCCAGCACCACAGCCACAGCCACAGATAAGTGCAGGGCCGCGCCAGGGTCGTGCATGGCCCCCCGAGGCTCACAGGGGGCATAAAAAACGCTGAGTGGCCCCGAGGGGACGACGAGGCGTATTGGTCCCCGGGGGGCGTGAATAATCATTAGCGGCCCCGAGGCGAGCATAACAAATAATAGAGGCCCCAGAGCGAGTATATGAGGCCCCCGAGCGAGCATTACAATTATTTAGGGCCACGGAGCACGGATAACAAACACTAGAGGCCCATGAAAGAGCATAAACACATTTAGAGGCCCCGCAGAAAGCATATCCCTCTAATAAAGGCCCCGGAGAGAGCATAGCAAATACTACAGGCCCCGTAGCAAGCATAAACACCCATATGAGGCCCAGAGCGAGCATAAACACGTATTAGAGGCCCCGAAGTGAGCATAACACGTATTAGAGGCCCCGAAGTGAGCATAACACGTATTAGAGGCCCCGAAGTGAGCATAACACGTATTAAAGGCCCCGGAGCGAGCATAGCAAATAGTCGAGGCCCCGCAAAGAGCATCAATACCTAATAGAGGCCCCGGAGTGAGCATAAACACGTATTATACGCCCCAGAGCGACCATAAACACGTATTAGAGGCCCCGGAGCGTGCATAAACACCCATATGAGGCCCCAGACGGAGCATAAACACCTACTAGCGGCCCCGGAGCGAGGCTAAACACTTCGGCGGCCTGACATAAACATTCCTATTGTAGTCGCTGCACGAGGCGGGAAACACAGAGGAGGAGGAGGAGGAGGAGGAGGGAGACTGGTTTCAAAGGGAAGAAGGATTAGTAGCAGAACTGAACAAACAAAAAGAAGACAGATAAAGAAGATAAACAAGTAATTTTTCGGTCCATTATAGACAGGAAAATATTACCGACCCATTGGCCATTAAGACACTGATATCAATATGACTGAAATCTAGAAAAAAAAAAACAATAAAAAAATAAAGAGAAGAAACAAATTTATGAGCAAACGAGCATTACGTGACAGCGGTAAAGGCTACTCGAACCTAACCTAAGAAAGCAAGGAGGAAAAAGCTTCAAAGGCTACTCGATCCTAACCTAAGAAAGCAAGGAGGAAAAAGCTTCAAAGGCTACTCGAACCTAACCTAAGAAAGCAAGGAGGAAAAAGCTTCAAAGGCTACTCGATCCTAACCTAAGAAAGCAAGGAGGAAAAAGCTTCAAAGGCTACTCGAACCTAACCTAAGGAAGCAAGGAGGAAAAAGCTTCAAAGGCTACTCGATCCTAACCTAAGAAAGCAAGGAGGAAAAAGCTTCAAAGGCTACTCGAACCTAACCTAAGAAAGCAAGGAGGTAAAAGCTTCAAAGGCTACTCGATCCTAACCTAAGAAACCAAGGAGGAAAAAGGTTCAAAGGCTACTCGAACCTAACCTAAGAAAGCAAGGAGGAAAAAGGTTCAAAGGCTACTCGATCCTGACAGCGGAAAAAAGCTAAAGAACAAAATCAAGAAGAAACAGTTACTTAAGCTACTCGATCCCAAGAAAGAACTCGTAAAAAGGGTTGGACTCCACTAAAGACTAATGGATACAGAAAGAAGGGAAGGTCACGTGATATGTTTACAGGAGGCAACCCGCGTAAAACGTCTTGTGTGTGTGTGTGTGTGTGTGTGTGTGATGGGTGAGAGAGTAAGGAAGAGAGAAAAGAAGAGGAGGAAAGGAAGGGAGAGAGATAATGGAAGGGAAAGAAAGGAAAAGAAAGAAAGGAAAAGAAAGAAAGGAAAGGAGATAAAAAAGGAAAATGAAGAGAAAGAAGAAGAGAAAGAGGAAAAGAGAAAGAGAAACCAAGGAAAAAGGGGAAAAAACGAGAGAGGAAAGAAGAGAAAAAAAGGAAGGAAAAAGGGAGGGAAAAAATAAACGTACATAAACAAAAGAAAGAAGAAGAGGAAAAGAAACATAAATAAACAAGATAAATAAATAGATAGATAGATAGATAGATAAAATTAATGAGGTAAGGTAGACATAGATAAATATATGGAGAAGATAAATGAAGGTAAACACACACACACACACACACACACACACACACACACACACACACACACACACACACACACACACACACACATACACACACACACGAGACACAACGCAGGGAGGGAACCTTACACCCCACACCTCTCTTATTAATTTTGGAGGAGGAGGAGGAAGAGGAGGAGGAGGAGAAGGAGGAGGAGAAGGAGGAGGAGGAGGAGGAGGAGGAGGAGGAGGGAGAGATAAGAGCAAGGTTGTGTAGGGGAATGTTGTGTGTGTGGAGAGAGAGAGAGAGAGAGAGAGAGAGAGAGAGAGAGAGAGAGAGAGAGAGAGAGAGAGAGAGAGAGAGAGAAAGGGACTGCCACTAAAACTACATCATCTGCATTTTATTGAAGGGAGGAGGAGGAGGAGGAGGAGGAGGAGGAGGAGGAGGAAGATCAAGTCTATTCTCATGTAAATTGTAAACAAACAGACGAATTGAAAGTGATTTAGGTCCTCCTCCTCCTCCTCCTCCTCCTCCTCCTCCTCCTCCTCCCTTTATCACGTCCATTATTATCCTTCCGTCTTTATCCCTGGCAACGCACCTTCTTCCTCTTTCTATAAACACTCATAAAAACATCACCCTCTTCTTTTTTTTATCTTCTCTATTCTCTCTCTCTCTCTCCATTCTTCTCTATTCTCCATTCTTTCTCTTCTCCTTTTTCTATCTCTCTTCCTTCTCTCTCTCTCTCTCTCTCTCTCTCTCTCTCTTCTTTTTCTTCTTCTCTTATTTTCTCTTATTTTCTCCTTTCATTCTTCCTTGTTCTCTCTTTTTCTCATTCTTTCTCTTCTCCCTTTTCTTTCCTTCCTTTTCTCTCTTCCTTCTTTTCGTTTTCTCTTCTCCTCCATTCCTTTCCTTCTCCTTCCTTTCTTCTGTCTTTGCTATCTACTCCCTTTCTTCACTTCTTCACCTCCTCCCTTCCTCTTCTTTTTCTTCTTCTTAGTTCCTCCATTCGTTTTCTTCTTTTCCTTCTTCCTTTCTTCCTCTTTCACAGTCTCTCTCCTGTTCTACTTTTTTCTTTCCCTTCCCCTTTCTTTATCCCTCCCTGCTTTCTTCCTTCTTCTCCTCCATCTTCCTTTATCCCTGTCGATGTGCTTTCTCTCTCTCTCTCTCTCTCTCTCTCTCTCTCTCTCTCTATGTCTTCTACGTCTTTCCTTCCCCTTCCTCTTTCTCTCTTCCATCTCTCTTCTTTATCCTCTCTCTCCTCATCCTTCTTCTTTACCTTCTTTTATCCCTGTCGATGTTCTCTCTCTCTCTCTCTCTCTTGGCACTTCCTTCCTCATTCTCCTCCCCCTCCTCCTCCTCCCCCCTCCCCCCCTTCTCATCAGCATTCCTGACTCTGTGGTGCTGACGCTGATTTGAAGAGGGGAAGGGGGGAAGGGAAAGGGGGGAGGGGGAGGGGGAGGGGAGGGGAGATAAGGGAAGGGAAGGGATGGGGAGGAGAGGGGAAGGGAAAGGTAGGGTAGGGTAGGGAAAGGAAGGAAGGGGAGGAAAGAGAAGAAAAGGGAAGGGAAGGGAAGGGAAGGGGAAGGAAGACTGAAGGGAAGGGAAGGGAAAAGAGAGGGGAAATAAGGAAGGGAAGAGAAGGGTAGGAAAGAAGAGGAAAGGAGGAGGAGGAAGAGGAGGGAAGAAGAAGGAAGAATGAAGCAAAGAAAAGGGAGGCTGGGAAGAGAGAGAGAGAGAGAGAGAGAGAGAGAGAGAGAGAGAGAGAGAGAGAGAGAGAGAGAGAGAGAGAGAGAGAGAGAGAGAGAGAGAGAGAGAGAGAGAGAGAGAGAGAGAAGAGGGGAAGAAAGAAGGGAAAAAGAGGGGAGGAGGGAAAGCAGAAGAGGAGAAGGGCGAGGAAAGGAACGGAGGAAAGGGAGAAGGGAATTGAAGAGGAAGAAAGGAGGAGGGGGAGGAGGAGGAAGAGGAGGAGGAGGAGGAGGAGGAGGAGAGCTTCTAAAAGTCACCCCAGACCGCTATAAAGGTTAATTAGGAGGAGGAGGAGGAGGAGGAGGAGGAGGACGACGACGAGGAGGAGGAGGAGGAGGAGGAGGTGTAATGTTTTGGCACTGAGCGCGTCGCCTTTGTCTGTCTCCTCCTCCTCCTCCTCCTGTCTCCCTTTCGTCCAATGTCACTCTCTCGTCCTCCTCCTCCACCCCTCTCTCTCTCATTCTCTCTCTCCTCCTTCGCTCTTCTTTTCCCTTCTCTTTTTTCTCATTTTCTTCCCTCTTTTTTTTCTTTTCTTGTTTTCTTTCTTCCTCCTTTCCTCTCCTTTCTCTTCTTCTTCCAGTTTTCTCTTCTTCCTCTCATTCTTCTTTTCCTTCTTCTCTTCCTACATTTTCTTTCCCTTTACTACTACTACTACTACTACTACTACTACTACTACTACCACTACCACTACTACTACTACCACTAAGACTACTACCAACACCTCCACTCGTAATACAATATGCACATCATCTCTACCTCTACCTCCTCCTCCTCCTCCTCCTCCTCCTCCTCCTCCTCCTCCTCTTCCTCCTCCTGGTGATGAATAGTTCTCGTGATGCCCCACCTCATTATTGGGTGCCAGATGGGGGGGGGAGTGCCAGATGAGGGGAGAAGGGGAGGAAGTGCCGGAGTGAAGGGAGGAAGAGGGAGAGTGTGGGCCTCGGAAGGGAAGGAAGAAGGAAGGAAGGAAGGGAGGAAAGAGAAGGGAAGGAAAGGGAGAGAGAATTGGCCGCGGAAGGAAAGGAAGAAAAGGAGGGAAGGGAAGGGAGGAAGGAAGGAAGGGAAGGGAAGGGAGCAAGGAAGGAAGGAAGGAAGGGAAGGGAAGGGAAGGGAGAGAGTTGGCCGCGTAAGGAAAGGAAGAAAGGAAGGAAGGGAAGGAAGGAAAGAAGGAAGGAAGGGAAGGGAAGGGAAGGGAAGAGAGAGAGAGAGAGAGAGAGAGAGAGAGAGAGAGAGAGAGGAAAAAGAAGGAAAAGGAAGGAAAATTAAAAGAGAAGGAAGGAAAAGAATGAAGAACCACCATTACCATTTCCTTGATATAGATATGCTCCCCTCCACCCCCCCTTTTTCTACCCCTCCCCCTCCCTCTTCTCCCCTCCTCCACTCCCCTCCACTCCCTAGATAAATACCTCCCCCAAACCATATCCACAATTTTACCTCCTCCTCCTCCTCCTCCTCTCCCTCTTCCATGTCCATAATAACGCTATAAAAGAAGAGAAGACGTAGAAGAAGAAGAAGAAGAAGAAGAGAAAGCAAGAAGTGAAATAAAGAAAAAAAGCTACCATTGACATCCATTATATAAACACCTTGAGATGAAAGAGATGAGAGAGATGACTCACTAACACGAGGAGGCTTAGGGTGAACTGACATGACACGAGGGAGTGAAAAAAAAAGGATAGAAAAACAAATATAAACAAAAGACGATCGTGAAGACAGACAGACAGACGGTGCATAGGACGAGACAGATCAAAGACAGACAGACAGATGATGCAAAGTTTAATAAAAGGAGAAGGAACGGTGAGGAAATGAAGGAAGGGAGAGAGAGGGAGACGAGAAAGGAAGGAAAATGAAAGGTAGGTAAGGAGAGGGAGAGAAGAAAAGAGGAGGAGGAGGAGGAGGAAAAGGAGAGGAAAATAAGAATCGGCGAAGGAAAATGTATAGAAAGAGGAAAAGGAAAAAGAAAGAGAAAAATGTGACCAAAATACGTATAAAAGGAAGAAGGAAGAGGAGGAGAGAGAGAGAGAGAGAGAGAGAGAGAGAGAGAGAGAGAGAGAGAGAGAGAGAGAGAGAGGCCAGAAAGGGGTCTCGAGAGGGGAGAAGACCACGGGGCGTCTGAGAGGAGGAGGAGGAGGAGGAGGAAGAGGAGGAGGAGGAAGGAAGGGTAGTGACAAGAGGTGCCAACGCCCGTGTGAAGAGGAAGAGGAGGAGGAGGAGGAGGAGGTTGATAATGAGGGGAAATATGAGGAGGAGGAGGAGGAGGAGGAGGAGGAGGAGAAGGAGGAGGGGAAAGGATACGGAAAATAGAGGCACGAGAGAGAGAGAGAGAGAGAGAGAGAGAGAGAGAGAGAGAGAGAGAGAGAGAGAGAGAGAGAGAGAGAGAGAGAGAGAATGAGCATAAGGACGAGAGGAAGGAAAAGAAGAGAGGGAGTAAGGGAAAGGAAAAGGAAGGGAAGGAAAGGAAAGGGAAGGGGAGGGACAGGAAAGGAAAGGAAAGGGAAGGGAAGGGAAAGGAAAGGGAAGGAAAGGAAGGGAAGGGAAAGGAGAGAAAAGGAAAGGGAAGGGAAGGGAAGGGAAGGAAAGGGAAGGGAAGGGAAAGAGAAGGGAAAGGAGAGGAAAGGAAAGGAAAGGAAAGGGAAGGGAAAGAGAAGGGAAGGGAAGGGAAGGAAGGGAAGGGAGACGGCCGGGTCGCTCCTTCAAATAAACAGAACACACACACACACACACACACACACACACACACACACCCGCCTGGCCTCATGACAACAAAAAAAAAAACACCTTCGGCCCGGGATGGATGAATGGATGAAGGCCCATAATCACACACACACACACACACACACACACACACAGACACACACACACACACATCTTTTTTTCCTGCTCTCCTTTCCTTCTTTTTTTTCTCTTTCTCCCTTTCTTCCCCCCCCCCCCTCACACACACACACACACACACACACACACACACACACACACACACACACACACATCTTTTTTTCCTGCTCTCCTTTCCTTCTTTTTTTTCTCTCCCTTTCCTCTCTTTCTCCCTTTCTTCCCTCCCCCCCTCACACACACACACACACACACACACACACACACACACACACACACACACATTGGATAAGCCTTTCGTCTATAGAGGCTGGCTGCTGTGTTAGTATTAGTAATAGTATTAGTATATTAGTATTAGTGCTGTGTTCGGTACCCACGGGCAGTAGTTTTATGAGCCTAGTGATGGTTTGACAAGGCTTCCCTCTACACCGTGAACGCGAGAAAAACACCAGCCAGAACCCGACCCATCATCCCCTTCTTGGCCTTGGGGAACGGTGGGTGTGGGAGTGTAGAGCGTATGGGGTATTTACAGGCCGCGGCAAGTTGGATTTCCGCGAAGTTTGCCCGTGTAGCGTCGCGTCCCACAATGCCCTGAGAGAGTTGCCCTGTTCCCTCATCCTTTCTCATTCCTCTCTCTCCCGTTCTTCTTTTTCTTTCTCTTTCTCTTTTTTCGTTTGGCTATAATCTCTTTCCTCTTCTTTCCTTCCTTCCCTCTCCTCTCTTTATCCTTTTCTGTCTCTCTTTCTTCTTGTTTTCCTCTGATTTCTTTCCTCTTCTTTCCTTCCTTCCTTCTCCTCTCTTTATCCTTTTCTGTCTCTCTTTCTTCTTGTTTTCCTCTGATTTCTTTCCTCTTCTTTCCTTCCTTCCCTCTCCTCTTTTTATCCTTTTCTGTCTCTCTTTCTTCTTGTTTTCCTCTGATTTCCTTCCTCTTCTTTCCTTCCCTCCTCCTCCTTTTCTCTCCCTCTCTTCTTGTTTTCCTCTGATTTCTTTCCTCTTCTTTCCTTCCCTCTCCTCCCTTTATCCTTTTCTGTCTCTCTTTCTTCTTGTTTTCCTCTGATTTCTTTCCTCTTCTTTCCTTCCCTCCCTTTATCCTTTTCTGTCCCTCTCTTTCTTCTTGTTTTCCTCTGATTTCTTTCCTCTTCTTTCCTTCCCTCCTCCTCCTTTTCTCTCCCTCTCTTTCTTCTTGTTTTCCTCTGATTTCTTTCCTCTTCTTTCCTTCCCTCCTCCTCCTTTTCTGTCCCTCTCTTTCTTCTTCGTTTTCCTCTTATTTCCTTCCTTTCCTTCCCTCATTTGCACTCTCCTCCTTCTTTTCCTTCCCTCCCTCGCCCTTTCTTCTCTCCTTTCCTCCTTGTATTCCAATTTTTCTCCTCCCCTCCCTGTATTCTCTCCATCATCCCTTCACTTCTCTTTCTCTCCAATTTCTCTTTTTTCTCTCTCCTTCTTCATGTAAATTCCGCCACGCCTTCTTCCCCTCTCTCCTCCTTCTCTTTCTCTCCCTCTCTCCTTTCTTTCTTCTCCTTTCCCTATCCTATACCATCATTCTTCCTCCTCTTCCTCTTTTTTTTATATCTTTATCTACTTTTTTTTTCTTTTCATCCATTTTTCACATTATATAGTCATGGTTGAGTGATTGTATATTGTTATTCTTTTCTTTCTACTCCTTTTCTTATATACGCTTTTTTATCTTAATATGAAAGTCTAATTATTTTCTTTATTTATCATCAGTGTCTCCTCCTCCTCCTCCTCCTCCTCCTCTTCATCTTGTTCTTGTTCTTCTTCTTCTGGTTATTATTATTCATGTGTATTTTCTAAAGTCTCCTCTTATTCCTCTATTTCATTATCTAGTCCCATTTCTTCTTCTTTATCTCTTTTAGCGTCTCCATCCTCCTCCTCCTCCTCCTCCTCGTTCTTCTTGTTCTTCTTGTTCTTCTTGTTCTTATCCTCAATGTTTATTTTCTAAAGTCTCTTCTTATTCCTCTATTTTATTTTCTAGTCCCATTTCTTCTTCTTCTTTATCTCTTTTAGCGTCTCCATCCTCCTCCTCCTCCTCCTCCTCGTTCTTCTTGTTCTTCTGGTTACTATCCTCAATATGTATGTTCTATAGTCTCCTCTTCTTCCTCTATTTCATTATCTAGTCCCATTTCTTCTTCTTCTTTATCTCTTTTTAGCGTCTCCATCCTCCTCCTCCTCCTCCTCCTCCTCCTCCTCGTCGTGTCTCGCGTCTCCTCACACCCCGCCATTTATTTTCTTTACATAGCCGCCTGATGACTTACTGTTTTGGGCGGCCAGTCAGGTTAAGCCTCCGAGATGTTCCCACAGCCTCCGCCTTCCTCTCCTCTCTCTCCGCTCCTCTCCTCTATGGCCAGTCTGTCCTGCTCTCCTCCTAAGCAGCATCTCTCTCTCTCTCTCTCTCTCTCTAATAGTCTGTTCTCATTTTCTTCCACTCCCTCCCTTTCTTTTCACAGCATCTCATCTCTTTCTTCCTTCTATTCCTTGCCTTTCTTTCCGATCTCCTCACCTTCAGCATCCTACCATAGATTCTCACTACTTTTTTTTTCCAGGTCATATATCCCTTCTCTCTCTCTCTCTCTCTCTCTCTCTCTGTTCTTTCCTCATTTTCCACAGCATCCAACTACTTTTTTTTTTACACGTCTTTTCTTTTCTGGTAATTTCTGCTTTTCTTCACATCAACAGCATCCTCCGCAAGTCGATTCCCACACCCTTTGCTTATACACTGTTCTTACCCGCCTTTACAGCATCCAACCCTCGTCAAACAGCTTCGAACTCCTTTTACGGCATCCACGTCACTTTAACAGATTCTAACTCCCTTTAATAGAATCTAACTCTCCTTAACAGGTTCCAACTCTCCTTAACAGGTTCTGATTCTCTTTAATATGTTCTAATTCTTTGTTCTTTCACCTAAACGCTCTTCTTGATCTCTTATACCTGTATGTCCTTTTAAATCCATTGAGAGAGAGAGAGAGAGAGAGAGAGAGAGAGAGAGAGAGAGAGAGAGAGAGAGAGAGAGAGAGAGAGAGAGAGAGAGAGAGAGAGAGAGAGAGAGAGAGAGAGAGAGAGAGAGAGAGAGAGAGAGAGAGAGAGAGAGAGAATCCAAACACGATAAATCAACTTCGTTTGTCAGTGAGAAGGTATCAGGGCGGGGAATCGAACCCTCTATAACACACACACACACACACACACACACACACACACACACACAAAAGACGGGTCCAGGGTTTATGTGTGTGTGTGCGTGTGTGTTGGTTAGGGAGGAGGGAAGGGAGGGAAGGAAGGCCAGTCAGTCAGTCAGTCGGTTAGTCAGTCAGTCAGTCAGTCAGTCAGTCAGTCAGTCAGTCGGTTAGTTAGTCAGTCAGTCAGTCAGTCAGTCAGTCAGTCGGTTAGTTAGTCAGTCAGTCAGTCAGTCAGTCAGTCAGTCAGTTAGTCAGTTAGTTAGTCAGTTAGTCAGTCAGTCAGTCAGGCAATCATCCGTTCACCCAGTCACCAGACAGTCAGTCAGCCAGTCAACTCATCATCCAGTCAGCCAGTCAGTTGCTGAGTCAACCATTCAGAAAATCAACCATCCCTCCCCTCAGTTACCAGTCAACCAAACAGTCAGTCGACCATTCAACCAAACAACGAGAAAGCCAGACATACAGCCAAACATCCACCAGTCAACCAGTCAATCAACCAGTCATACAGTCAACGAGTCAGTCATCCAGTCAACCATAAGACCAACCAAAGTCAGTCAGTCAGTCAGTCAACCAAGCATCCAGTTATCCAGTCAGCCATACGTCCTCCCAACCACAAGTCAACCATTCAACCAAAAAGAGACAGACAGACGCCAAACAGTCCACACAGGAGCCGCGTGAAATAGCATTAAAGGCGATCGGATCCCAATCACGACAGACCGACACGTCCCGGCGCCTCTATCAGCTGGGGGGCGTCAGGAGGCTTCGATCCCCCTAAAGGGACTAATGTGGGACTGGATCCTCCTTGTGATAGTGTCAGGCGGACGGCGGGGCGGAGGTGTGACAATGAGTGTTAAGGGGTGGTGTTGTGGTGATGATGGTGGTGGTGATGATGGTGTTGGATGTGGGAAGGGGGGAGATGGTGGTGGTGGTGAAGGGGAGGAAGGGGAAGGGAAGAGGAGGAAGGAAGGGAAGAGGAGGAAAGAAGAAGAGAGGGAGAAAATGACTGGGAGGAAAAAGAGGAAAAAGATGATGATTTGGAGGTGGAGGAGATGAAGAAGAAGAGGAGGGAAAAGAGGAAGAAGAGGAGAGGAAGAGAAAGGAGGAGGAGGAGGAGGAGGGTAAAAAATGAGAAAGAAGGAAAGGAAAGACAGAAAAAAAGATACCGTGTGTGTGTGTGTGTGTGTGTGTGTGTGTGTGTGTGTGTGTGTGTGTGTGTGTGTGTGTGTGTGATTGAGGTTTTTGTAAATAGAGGGAGAAGGTGAGAGACAGGTGGAGAGGGAGAGAGAAGGGAGAGGAGGAGGAGGAGGAGGAGGAGGAGGAGGGAGAGGGAGAGAGATGTCAGGGAGATGAAAATGAGTAGAAGAGGATGAAAGGAAGAAGTAAAAGGGAGGAGGAGGAGGAGGAGGAGGAGGAGGAGGAGGAGGAGGAGGAGGAGGAGATGTCAAGATGAAAGGGAGGAGGAGAAGGGAGAGTGAGTGAGAGGAGAATGGGGAGTGTGTGTGTGTGTGTGTGTGTGTGTGTGTGTGTGTGTGTGTGTGTGTGTGTGTGTGTGTGTGTGTGTGTTAGCTCCAAGACAGTTTAGCTTAAGTTAGGTTAAAGTTAGGATAGATTAGGTTGAGTTAGATTAGGATTAGGAAGGAAGGAAGGAAGGAAGGAAGGAAGGAAGGAAGGAAGGAAGGAAAGAAAGAGGGAAGGAAAAGAAACAGAATGATGGAAAATGAGAGAAAAAGAAGAAAGAAAAGAAAGGTTAGGTAAGGATAGGTTAGGATAGGTTAGATTAGGTTAGGATAGGGTGGGGTAGGGTAGGTTAGGTAAGGTTAGGTTAGGAGAGGTTAAGGGATTAGGATAGGTTAAGATAGGTTAGGTTAAGTCAGGATAAGTCAGGTATGGTTAGGTGAGGATAGGTTAAGTTAGCATAGGGTTAGCATAGGTTGGGATATGTAATGGCGAGAGGCTAGGATAGGTAGGTAGGTTGTGGCAAGTTAGGTTAGGATAGGCAGGTAGGTAAGGAGGTGGTAAGTTAGGTTAGGATAGGGTTGGGCAGGTAGGTAGGTTGGGCTAGGTTAGGATAGGGTTGGTAGGCAAGGCTAGGTTAGTAGGTAGGGTAGGTTAGGGGTATGTGTTAGGATAGGGGTAGGTAGGTAAAAGGGTTAGGTTAGGTTGGGTAGGGTAGTAGGTTAGGATAGGTTAGGATAGGTTAGGTCAAGTTAGGTTAGGATAGGGTAGGGTAGGGTAGGTAAGGGCAAGTTAGGTTAGGATAGGGTAGGGTAGGGTAGGTAAGGGCAAGTTAGGTTAGGATAGGGTTGGGTAGGGTAGGTAAGGGCAAGTTAGGTTAGGATAGGTTAGGTTAGGTTAGGGTAGGTTAGGTTAGGTAAGGAAAAGGAGTGTTAGGAAGGGTCAGAAAGGGATGGGGGGGGGAGAGGAGGAGGAGGAAGGCAGGGGTGTAGGGTCCCACGGTTTCAAGAGGAGGAGGAGGAGGAGGAGGAGGAGGAGAGAAGGTGGTGACAGAAGCGAGGGGACGTGATGTAGAGAAGGAGGAGAAGAAAGAGGAGGAGGAGGAGGAGGAGGAGGAGGAGGAGGAGGATAGGGAGGAGGGAGAAGGGAAGGAGGAGGAAGAATGAGAAGAGAGGAGAGGAAAAAGAGGAAAAAAATGAGATAGAAATTGAAAAGATAAGGAGGAAAAAAAGAGGAAAGAGAAAGAGGAGGATAAGAAACAGAAGAAGAGAAGGAGGAGGAGGAAAGGAAGAGGAGGAGGAGGAGGAGGAGGAGGTGGAAAGAAAAAAATAATAAATGAAAGAGCAATGAAGATGAGGAAGAGGAAGAGGAGAAAGAGGAGGAAACAGAAAAGAAGAAAAAAAAGAGGAAGAGGAAACACAGGAAAGGGGAGAGGAAGACCAATATGGGACGGAGGAGGAGGAGGAGGAGGAGGAGGAGGAGGAGGAGGAGGGTGTCGACTTGTGAACCTCTGTCTTCCTTCGTCTTAATTTAAAGCAAATGTGAGGAGGAGGAGGAGGAGGAGGAGGAGGAGGAGGAGGAGGAGGAGGAGGAGGAGGTTCTCAGCTTTCTTCTCCTTCCGCAAGATGGTTCTAAGGCGTAACCCTCCTCCTCCTCCTCCTCCTCCTCCTCCAGTCATTCTTCTTCTCTTCCTTTCTCTTATATGTTTTTTTTCTTGTCTTTTTTTCTTCCTCTTCTTCTTCTTCTTCTTCTAATTCCTTTCTTCTAGTTATTGTTTTCTTCTTCTTTTTCTTCTTCCCCTTTTTTATCCTTCTTGTCTCGTCTTCCTCCTCTTCTTTTTCTTCTTCTTCCCCTCTTCTTCTTCTTCTTCATCTCCTCTCTCTTTCTTTCTCTCGTTTTCTTTCTTGTTAGTTAGTTAGTTAGTTAGTTTTTTTCTCTTCCTTTTTTCTCTCTTTCTTAGTAATTCTTTCCTTCCATATTTCCTTCTTTCTCTGTTTCTTTTCCTTTCTCCTTCCTTTTTTCTTTTCCTCCTCCTCCTCCTCCTCCTCTTCCCTCTCAATATAATTTCTTCTTTCCCTTCTCCCTATCTTTCTTTCCTCCTCCTCCTCCTCCTCTTCCTCTTCTTCCTCCTCCTCCTCCTCCTCCTCTTCTTCCTCCTCCTCCTCACATGCCGTAATTGACTGTGGCGCCCTTAAATAATTATGTCACTTTGAAGAAGAAGAAGAAGAAGAAGAAGAAGAAGAAGAAGAAGAAGAAGAAAGAGGAGGAGGAGATGAAGAAGAGGAGAAAGGTGAGGGTTGCGTCCTACTGCCAAAAAGAGGAGGAGGAGGAGGAGGAGGAGGAGGAGGAGGAGGAAAGAAAGAAGAGGTAGAGGAAAAGAAAGAGGGAGAGGGGATTAGAAGGAAGAAAAAAAAACTATAAAAGAGGAAAGAAACGAAAGAAGAGGAGGAGGAGGAGGAGAAGAAGAGGGAGGAAAGAAAATAAACAGAGAAAGAGGTAGAAGAAGGTAAGAAGAGGGAGAAAAGGAGGAGGAAAATTATACGAAAGAGAGGAAGAGAAGAAGAAGAATAAGAAGAGGAGGAGGAAGAGGAAGAAAGAAAGGAAGAAAAGAAAGAAAGAGGGAAGGAAAAGAGAGAGGTAAGAAATAATATGATAAAGAAGGAAAAAGAATGCAAAGTGAGAAGAGGAGGAGGAGGAGGAGGAGGAGGAGGAGGAGGAGGAGGAGGTGTTTGAGATGAGAAATTCGAGCATCTCCTTCCTGTGGTAAGAGTGAGCAACCGCGGCGGCACATGGCCAACCCTGATTGTGGTGGTGGTGGTGGGGGGGGGGGGGGAGGAGGAGGAGGAGGAGGAGGAGGAGGAGGAGGAGGAGGGGAAGAGAGAGAGAGAGAGAGAGAGAGAGAGAGAGAGAGAGAGAGAGAGAGAGAGAGAGAGAGAGAGAGAGAGAGAGAGAGAGAGAGAGAGAGAGAGAGAGAGAGAGAGAGAGACTAACCTCCTTTACCTTCTCCTCCTCCTCCTCCATTGTCAACATCAAGTACATTAAAAAGGGTTGATATTCTGTGTGTGTGTGTGTGTGTGTGTGTGTGTCTGTGTGTGTGTGTGTGTGTGTGTGTGTGTGTGTGTGTTTAGTTGTCATCATCATTATTATCATCATCATTGTCACTCGCCTTTGTATGCTAATGGTGGTGGTGGTGGTGATGGTGGTGGTGGTGTTGTGTAGGGGAGCGAAAGAAATGGTGATGACGGTTTTGGTGGTGGTGGTGATGGTGGTGGTGGTGTTGTGTAGGGGAGCGAAAAAAATGGTGATGACGGTTTTGGTGGTGGTGTTTTGTGGGGCAGCAAAACATATGTTGATGACGGTGGTGGTGGTGGTGGTGATGGTGGTGGTGGTGGTGGCTGTACTAACACTATAAACAGACGCAACACACCATAACACAGCATATCACAAGGTACCAACACAGTATAACACAGCATTGGGGGAGGCGGTGGGCTATAGTCGGTTTCACGGGAGCTGGCGGCCTAATCCTTCAGGGGTGGACGCGCGGACTTGGTATCATTGCTTGGGTGACGGTACTGATATAGAGGAAGCAGAGAGCAGGGATGGTAGGCAATGTCACAGCAGGTTAGAGAGAAAGAGAGAGAGAGAGAGAGAGAGAGAGAGAGAGAGAGAGAGAGAGAGAGAGAGAGAGAAAAGTGAGGATGGCGGAGAGTTGCTTCTTCTAATGAAAAAAAGAAGAGCACCACAGAAATAAAAATAAATAAAATAAAAACAAACATTTACACACCACACAACAGCCCAAACCAGCTTAGCCCATCGTGCATAGCTGTGGTGAGCGGGGTACTAACACATCATAACACGGCCTAACACAGCATAATTGATCATAACCCAGCCCAACACAGCATAAAACAGCATAACCCAGCCCAACACAACATAAAACAGCATAACCCAGCCCAACACAGCCTACCACAGCATAACCCAGCCCAACACAGCCTACCACAGCATAACCCAGCCCAACACAGCATAACCTACCCCAACACAACATGAAACAGCATTGCCCAGCCCAACACAGCATAACCCAGCCCAACACAGCATAAAACAGCATAACTCAGCCCAACACAGCCTACCACAGCATAACCCAGCCCACCACAGCATAACCCAGCCCAACACAGCCTACCACAGCATAACCCAGTCCAACACAGCCTACCACAGCATAACCCAGCCCAACACAGCATAACCTAGCCCAACACAGCATAACCCAGCCCAACACAGCATAACCCAGCCCAACACAGCATAACCTAGCCCAACACAACATGAAACAGCATTACCCAGCCCAACACAGCCTACCACAGCATACCCAAGCCCAACCCATCATGGCAGTGTACGTACCCGTGGTGGGGGGCGTGCAGGGGGTGCAGGCGGGCGGGGTCCCACACGTAGCGGCCCTCGTGTGTCCGCTGGTCCACGGGCAGCGGCGGCGGCGGCGGCAGGGCGGCGAAGGCGGAACCCAGCCCCAGCGGCACGCCTGAGGGAGGGGGAGAAACTGCGGGGGCGTTAGTGGATGCCTCAGGAAGGGGGGAGAGTAGGGGGAGAGAGGGGGGAGGAAGGGGAAGATTTAGGGGGGGTGCAATATGAATGAGAAAAGGATAGATAGATAGAGAAAATAATTACAATGTAGGATATACCTTTTTTGATGATAGGTATATTAAGAGTAATAACGGTAATAATAATAATAATAATAATAATAATAATAATAATAATAATAATAATAATAATAATAATAATAAACACACGCAGATATTTGAATGTTAAATTGCTTGTCTCTTCATCTGCCTTTCCCTCCCTCTCTACGTCTACCTTCTCCTACCTCATTCCCTTCCCTTCGTTCCTTTGCCCTCCCTCAAGATGCAGGAGTGAAGGCAAGGAAGCTCTCAAAAATTCACACATTACATACAGACATAATATTTACGATAAGGATTTGAGGGTAGAAATATCAGTTATGTATTGGGCCAAACTTAGGAATATTGTGTGGCGCTGATAACACACACACACACACACACACACACACACACACACACGCACGCACGCACACACACACTTTCTCCAGCCCGGGTCAGCGGCGTATCGAAACAGATTAATTGAACGCGGAGGAAGAATTTTGATCATCACTTCTTGCTCCTGAACTTATTCCCGTGTACAACTTAACCCTGACTTGCATCTCTCTCTCTCTCTCTCTCTCTCTCTCTCTCTCTCTCTCTCTCTCTCTCTCTCTCTCTCTCTCTCGCCGTCAGATACCCATGACTACCAGGTGACGCCACACACACTCTTCTTGCTTTCTTTTCTCCCTGCTTTCCTTCTCTCTCTCTCTCTCTCTCTCTCTCTCTCTCTCTTCCTTCACTTCCACACACACATTTCTTTCTTCCTTCCTTCTTGCTTTCCTTTCCTTCTTCATCTCTCTCCCTCTCCTCTTTTCTTTACTCCCTTACTCCTCCCCCACCACATACCCCCCCCCCCCCCACGCACACACACACACGGCAGCCAGCCAGTCACTCCGCGGAGCCTCAAGTGTCGGGCCGAAGCGAAAGAACTAAAGAGAAGCGCGCATTTCACACGTTGCCTTACATAGTCGGCGAAGCAGTCACCTTGTAGGGCGGAAAAACGGGGGATTGATAGTGTGTGTGTGTGTGTGTGTGTGTGTGTGTGTGTGTGTGTGTGTGTGTGTGTGTGTGTTTCTATCTCTGTATGTCTTTCTGTCTCCATCTGTTTGTGTCTCTGTCTGCCTTTCTGTCTGTCTGCTTATGTAGCTAACTGTCTATCTGTCTGTCTGTTTATGCATCTGTTTGTGGCTGTGCCTGTCTGTCTGTCTGTCTCTGTCTACCTTCCCATCATTTCTGTTTATGCCTGATGCCTTTCTCTATATATGTCTGTCTTTCTGCCTGCTTTCTTCTTTCCCTCCACGTCTGTTTGTCTCTGTCTGTCTGTCCGTCCGTCTGTCTGTCAAGCCGTGAGTGTAATGGGCGGAGACGGTGTAAGTTATCAGATGGCATGGCGCGAATTTGAAATGTCATCACAGTGTGTCGGCGAGAGTGTGTGTGTGTGTGTGTGTGTGTGTGTGTGTGTGTGTGTGTGTGTAGGGAAAGGAAGGAGAGGGGGGGAAAGAAAGAAGGGATATTGCAGGGAAGGGAGGAAAGGAAAAGGGAAGAGAAGGAAGGGAGAGGGAGTGGAAGGGAGGGAGAGAGGTAGAGAAGGGAGAAAGAAGAAAGAAGGGAGAATGGAGGGAAGGGAGGAAATGAAAAGGGAAGGGAAGGAAGGGAGAGGGAATGGAAGGGAGGGAGAGAGGTAGAGAAGGGAGAAAGAAAGAAGGGAGAATGCAGGGAAGGGAGGAAAGGAAAAGGGAAGGAAGGGAGAGGGAATGGAAGGGAGGGAGAGAGGTAGAGAAGGGAGGAAGTAAAGAAGAAGGGAGAATGGAGGGAAGGGAGGAAAGGAAAAGGGAAGAGAAGGAAGGGAGAGGGAGTGGAAGGGAGGGAGAGAGGTAGAGAAGGGAGAAAGAAGGGAGAATGGAGGGAAGGGAGGAAATGAAAAGGGAAGGAAGGGAGAGGGAATGGAAGGGAGGGAAAAGGTAGAGAAGGGAGAAAGAAGAAAGAAGGGAGAATGGAGGGAAGGGAGGAAAGGAAAAGGGAAGGGAAGGAAGGGAGAGGGAATGGAAGGGAGGGAGAGAGGTAGAGAAGGGAGAAAGAAAGAAGAAGGGAGAATGGAAGGAAGGGAGGAAAGGAAAAGGGAAGGGAAGGAAGGGAGAGGGAATGGAAGGGAGGGAGAGGGGTAGAGAAGGGAGAAAGAAGAAAGAAGGGAGAATGCAGGGAAGGGAGGAAAGGAAAAGGGAAGGGAAGGAAGGGAGAGGGAATGGAAGGGAGGGAGAGAGGTAGAGAAGGGAGAAAGAAGAAAGAAGGGAGAATGGAGGGAAGGGAGGAAAGGAAAAGGGAAGGGAAGTAAGGGAGAAGGAAGGGAGAGGGAATGAAAGGGAGGGAGAGAGGTAGAGAAGGGAGGAAGTAAAGAAGAAATGAAAAAAGAAAAGAAAATGAGGAAAAGAAGAAGAAATTAAGGTGTGTGTGCGTGTGTGTCTGTGTGCGTGTGTGTGTGTGTGTGCGTGTGCGTGTGTGTGACATGGTTTCATCTCCTGCAGTAAACGAAAGCAAAAAACAAACAAAAAAACAAAGCGAAGCGAAAAGAAATTGGTTACTACCCAGAAGGATGAGTTTTCAATAATTTCCAATCGTAATAATAATGATAAGTTTAATAGATTACTTTTTTCCATAAGACTGATTTTCTTGCTTTCTCTTACAGATCGGTATGGAATGACTGGATAAAAATGAGGCAGAGACCGACAGACAGACAGACAAAGAAAGGTCGTGCAAATTACTATAGTAATATCTTTGCTATCCCTGAGTCACTAAACCAACACCGTGCCTCCTCCTGTTCCTCGCCCCTGACCTGACCTGACCTCACCTTGCTGCAGTGTCGGTGAGCTGAACGGCACGAGGGAGCGAGCGAGCTATAGCGGACACCTGAATTATCGAAGGAGACCAAGAAACAGTGATGAGAACGTAAGCTGTAGCGAACGCCTGAATTATCGAAGGACACCAAGAAAGTGATGGGAACGTAAGCTATAGCGAACGCCTGAATTATCGAAGGAGACCAAGAAACAGTGATGAGAACGTAAGCTATAGCGAACGCCTGAATTATCGAAGGAGACCAAGAAACAGTGATGGGAACGTAAGCTATAGCGAACGCCTGAATTATCGAAGGACACCAAGAAACAGTGATGGGAACATAAGCTATAGCGAACGCCTGAATTATCGAAGGACACCAAGAAACAGTGATGGGAACATAAGCTATAGCGAACGCCTGAATTATCGAAGGAGACCAAGAAAGTGATGGGAACGTAAGCTGTAGCGAACGCCTGAATTATCGAAGGACACCAAGAAACAGTGACATAAGACGCAAATAAACATGTTAAAATAGTATTCCGCAGTTATTGATTCATATTAAAATAGTATTCCCTGGTTATTGATTCATGTTAAAATTGTATTCCCTAGTTATTGATGCATGTTAAAATAGTATTCCCTAGTTATTGATTCAGGTTAAAATAGTATTCCCTAGTTATTGATGCATGTTAAAATTGTATTCCCTAGTTATTGATGCATGTTAAAATAGTATTCCCTAGTTATTGATTCATGTTAAAATAGTATTCCCTAGTTATTGATTCATGTTAAAATAGTATTCCCTAGTTATTGATTCATGTTAAAATAGTATTCCCTAGTTATTGATTCATGTTAAAATAGTATTCCCTAGTTATTGATTCATGTTAAAATAGTATTCCCTAGTTATTGATTCATGTTAAAATGGTATTCCCTAGTTATTGATTCAGGTTAAAATAGTATTCCCAAGTTATTGTTTCATGTTAAAATAGTATTCCCTAGTTATTGATTCATGTTAAAATAGTATTCCCTAGTTATTGATTCATGTTAAAATAGTATTCCCTAGTTATTGATTCATGTTAAAATAGTATTCCCTAGTTATTGATTCAGGTTAAAATAGTATTCCCTAGTTATTGATTCAGGTTAAAATAGTATTCCCTAGTTATTGATTCAGGTTAAAATAGTATTCCCTAGTTATTGATTCAGGTTAAAATAGTATTCCCTAGTTATTGATTCATGTTAAAATAGTATTCCCTAGTTATTGATTCAGGTTAAAATAGTATTCCCTAGTTATTGATTCATGTTAAAACAGTATTCCCTAGTTATTGATTCGTGTTAAAATAGTATTCCCTAGTTATTGATTCATGTTAAAATAGTATTCCCTAGTTATTGATTCATGTTAAAATAGTATTCCCTAGTTAGTGATTCATATTAAAATAGTATTCCCTAGTTATTGATTCATGTTAAAATAGTATTCCCTAGTTATTGATTCATGTTAAAATAGTATTCCCTAGTTATTGATTCAGGTTAAAATAGTATTCCCTAGTTATTGATTCAGGTTAAAATAGTATTCCCTAGTTATTGATTCATGTTAAAATAGTATTCCCTAGTTATTGATTCATGTTAAAATAGTATTCCCTAGTTATTGATTCAGGTTAAAATAGTATTCCCTAGTTATTGATTCATGTTAAAATGGTATTCCCTAGTTATTGATTCAGGTTAAAATAGTATTCCCTCGTTATTGATTCATGTTAAAATAGTATTCCCTCGTTATTGATTCATGTTAAAATAGTATTCCCTAGTTATTGATTCAGTCTATAATCACTGAGGTATAGAATGAAGAACGCGAGACTTGTACGAAAACCAAATTACAATAGAAAAAAAGAAAAGCTAAACAGTTATGCGAAATGCTCAGAAACAACTCCAAACAAATCATCTTTATTTACGTGATCTTCTTATTTAACGAAAGAAACACACACACACACACACACACACACACACACACACACACACACACTCGTCTTTTAGCGTTCAATGGTCCTTCGTTGCTCTCTTGGTGACATGATTATGACGGGTCTTATACGCCGCCGTCATCACACACACACACACACACACACACACACACACAAACACACATTTCTCCTCTTTATTATCATTTTTCTTTCTCTTTCTCTGCTTTTTCTCTTTCCTTTCTATTTCTCCTCTTCTTTCTGTCTTCCTTTCTTTTTTTCTTCCTTCCTTCTTTCCCTTTCTCCACACACACACACACACACACACACTTTTCTATTCCTTCATATTTCCTTTCTTTCTTCCTTTTCTTCTTCCTCTGTTTCCTCTGCGTCTATATCTTCATTTTTTTCTCTTTTTCCACCTTTTATCTCTTCTTCTTCTCTTCCTTCCTTCCTTCCTTTCCTTCTTTCTTTCTTTCCTTCCAACATACACACACTAAAGTAGATAACAAAAGAAAGAAAGAAAGGAAGAAAAAAGAGGAGAGAGAGAGAGAAGGCCCGCCATTTTGCTTCCACTCCCTGGGTTTCCTCCATAAAATTACCATACTCTCAACGCTCCACTCTTCCTCTTAAGGGGGGCACCCGCGCTCCGGAGGTTCACGGTTCCTGACTTCGGAGATTTGGGTAAAAATTCGATCCCGCTCCAACCCGCCCGCTCGCCTGCACGTCCTCCCCGCCTCTCTCATTTCCTTCATTCCCTTCTCCTTCTTTGGTTCTTTTATTCTTCTCTTTCCCTCTCCGTCTCCTTTTCCAGTTATTCCTTTCATTACTTTCTTCTCCTTCCTCTTCTTCAATCTTCTTTTCTCCTCTGTCTCATTCCTCCCTCTTCAATCCCTTTTCCCTTCCCCTTTTATATTCTTATCTGCTCATTCCTTCCCCACTCTCCTCCTTTTTGCTTCTCTCTTCATCCTATTGCATATATATAGCGTCTGTGGTATGCTGTGTTGGGCTTGTTAATGTTGTTCTGATGTGTTATGCTGTCTTATGGTGTTGTAGGATGTGTTATGCCACGCACCACAGCAACACACACACACAGAGGATGCAAGGGGGCCATCTGGCGGTGATACCCGAAACTCCTTCACGCGCAATCACTGGAGAAGCATACCCCTCACCATTGCTATTCATATCCAGGGAAATATATCACCATCCTCATCACCATTATCATCTTCATTCTGTACTTTCCGCTGAAGATCTAGGGGACGATATTAATGTTCCATCTTCGTTCCTCGTCTCTCTTTCTTCCCTTCGCCTCATAAATTGGGGGTTACAACACTTGAGGAAAAGATGAAAATTACAATATATTATTTCATTGTCTGCTTCCTCGAATCATTGTGGATATCATAAGTTCACGTAACAATACTCGAGGAGGTGAACAATTCCAATCCACTCCCTATTACTTTTATTCGATTGTTTTAGATTTTTATTACAATCACAACCAATCTTTTTTTTTCATTTCACAATCTATCATCTTTTTTCTTTCTTTAATCAATTCTTACTTCCTCTTTCCCTCCCTTCTTTACTCCTACTATAATCAAGTCCCTGTTATTTATTTCAATCACTTTATTTTTTTTTTATGAATTACTATCCACTTTTTTTCATTGTACAATCTATCATCTTTTTCTTTCTTCAGTCAACTCTTACTTCCTCTGTCCCTCCCTCCTTCCCTTGTCTTCCCTCCCTTCTTTACTCTTTCTCTAATCCAGCCCTAAATTTTTCTTCAGTCATCGTGATAAGTACATATTTTGAGGTTAATATACTGAAGACAAGTCAAAAATTTAAATCCATTCTCTCCTTCCTTCCTTCCTTCCTTCCGTCCTTCCTTCTTTTCTTCCTTCCGTCCTTCTTCTCCCTACCTTCCCATCCTCTTTTCTCCCTCCTTCTCTTAGTTCCTTCATTCTCCCTTTTCCTCCTTCTCTCCTCTTTCTCCCTTCCTCCACCTCCTCCTCCTCTTCCTCCTTTGTGGACTAGCCTCCAATCCACCGTTGTCAACACAGATCAACTTGAAGATATACGAGAAGAAGAGGAGGAGGAGAGGGGGAGAGTGGAGGAGAGAGATGGAACAGGTGTAGAAGGAGAGGGGAGAGGAAGGGATGGAGGGGAGAGAGAAGGGTGGAGAGAGGGGGAGAAGAGAGGGGAGGAAAAGGGGGGGAGGGGAGACTGTGTTGTGACGGGAGCTGTCTGGGAATGAGAGATTGTGGGGGAGGTTTGGACAGATCCGGGGAAGGGGAGGAAGGGGAGGAGGGAAGGGGAGGGAGGGGAAGAGAAGAGGAGGGAGGGGAAGAGGAAGGAAGGGGGAAGGGAAGGATGGGATAGCTAGGACAGAGCTGAGAATGGGAGGAAAGGGAAGGGGAGGGAAGGGATGGGAAGGGAAGGGAAGGGAGGGAAGGGAAGGGAAGGGAAGGGAAGGGAAAGAGCAAAGTAGACTGGAGAGAGAGAGAGAGAGAGAGAGAGAGAGAGAGAGAGAGAGAGAGAGAGAATGCGGTCTAAATATTCACAACTTCACAGCTCAAGAGAAACAAATCAAATAAATGTTAGAGAGAGAGAGAGAGAGAGAGAGAGAGAGAAAGAGGGGGGTAGTACATATTATTCACAGCTCACGGGCGATAAAATAAAGTACTATGTTTGTTCCCAGAATTAGTCGCTCAATTTAACACGAAGACCCGCTAAACTAAGGCGAATCTCTCTCTCTCTCTCTCTCTCTCTCTCTCTCTCTCTCTCTCTCTCTCTCTCTCTCTCTCTCTTCTTCCTCCTTCTTCTTCCCCTCCCTCTTCATCCTCACTTTATTTCCACTCTTATTCCCTCCCTCTCTCCCTTCCTTCCTTCTCTCCCTCTCCTTCTCAATTCCTTTCCTTTCTCATCTTCCTTCCTCTTCTCTCTCTCTCTCTCTCTCTCTCTCTCTCTCTCTCTCTCTCTCTCTCCTTTCCTTCCTTCCTTCCATCTCTCTTCCCCACTCCTTACCCCTCTTCCTCTCCCCTCTTCTCATAATCAACATCCTCCTCCTCCTCCTCCTCCTCCTCCTCCTAATCAGTAGCTGCTCCTCTCCTCTAATTATCAGTACGAGGCGCCGGGTGTCGAGTTTCTATCAAGTATGTATCGAGAGACGAGGAGCGCTTGGGGCCCAACATTACCCCTTAATCCTGGGGCGTTAGCGCGTGACGAATGGCAGCAGCGGGGCGGGGCGGGGCGAGCGGGGTGAGGCTTCAGGGCTTCGGTTGGTGGTTCGTTTGGTTGAGTGAGTTTTGGTTGATTGAGTTTTTGGTTCGTGGAAGTTGGTCTTGTTTTTTTTTTTTTTTTGTATAGGAAGGGAAGGGAAGGGCGTGGTTTAGAAGAGAAATGGAAGGGAAGAAAAAAGGAAAGGAAGGGAAAGGAAGAGAAGGAAGGAAAGAAGGAAGGAAGGGAAGAAAGACAATGGTGAAGAAGAGGAATGGAAGGAGAGGAAAGGAAGGAAAGAAAGGAAATTAAAGGAAGAGAAAAAAGGAAGGAAGGAAGGAAAGAGAAAGAGGGAAAAGAAAGGAAGGAAGGAAAGAAGGAAAGGAAAGGAAAGGAGAGGAAATGAAGCGAAGGAAGGAATGGAAAGAAGAGAGGAGAGAAAAAGAGATATTAAGGAAAGTTCAGAAAGTGTGTGTGTGTGTGTGTGTGTTGGTAATGGTGATGATGATGGTGGTGGTGATGAACTCCTCTGGTAATGGTGGTGGTGATGATGGTGGTATAATGCAGATGTTACGGCAAGGGTGGTGGTGGTGGTATGTGGTGGTGGTAGTAGATGTAGTAGTAGTAGTAGTAGTAGTAGTAGTGGTGGTGGTGGTGGTGGTGGTGGTGGTGGCGGTGTTGGATCAAAGCGTCCGAGTGGTGTTGATATTTGTAAACAGAGAAAATAGCGGAGGTGTAGTCAGCGTCACGGCGCGTGTGTGTGTGTATGTGTGTGTGTGTGTGTGTGTGTGTGTGTGCAAGAAAGGAAGGATGTTGAGAAGAGAGCGAGGGAGGAGGAGAAATGACAGGAAGAGAAGGAAAGGAAAGGAAGGAAGGAAGGAAGGAAGGGAGGAAGGAAAGGAAAGGAAAGGAAAGGAAAGGAAAGGAGAGGAAAGGAAGGAAGGAAAGGAGGAAGGAAAGGAAAGGCAAGAGAAGGAAAGCAAAGGAAGGAAAGGAAGGAAGGAAGGAAGAGGAAGGAAAGGAAAGGCATGGAAAGGAAAGGAAAGGAAAGGAAGGAAGAGAAGGAAGGAAAGAAGGAAAGAAAGGCAAGGAGAGGAAAGGAGAGGAAGGAAGGAAGGAAAGGAAGGAAAGGAAAGGCAAGGGAAAGAAGGAGAGGTAAGGAAAAGAATAAGGAAGAAAAGGACAGGAAATGGAGAAGAGGGAAGGAGAGGAGAAGAGGAGGAAGAAAAGAGGAGTTAAGGTGAAAATACAGAAGAGAAGGAAGGAATAACGAAAGACAGAAGGAAAAAAACAGGAAAGGAAGGAAGGAAGGAAGGAAAGGATCAAAAGAAAGGGAAAGGAAAGGAAAAAAAAAGCAAAAAAAATGAGTGATGAAAAAAATATTAGAAAGGTGTGAAGAGAAAGGAAGGTGTGTGTGTGTGTGTGTGTGTGTGTGTGTGTGTGTGTGTGTGTGTGTGTGTGTGTGTGTAGGTGGCAGGTCGAGTACCCTTCACACACACGCACACGCCCTCATAAATCCAATCCCTCCCTTCCTCCCTTCTCTTCCTTCCCTTCTCCCAACTTTCCTCCCCTATACCTTGCCTTCTCTCTCTCTCTCTCTCTCTCTCTCTCTCTCTCTCTCTCTCTCTCTCTCTCTCTTCCTTCTTCCTTCCTTCTTCCCTTCTTTCTCTCCCTTCTCTTCCTTCCTTCCCTTTTTCTCTCTTCTCTTCTCTCCTTCTCTTCTCTCTCTCTCTCTCTCTCTCTCTCTCTCTCTCTCTCTCTCTCTCTCTCTCTCTCTCTCTCTCTCTCTCTTCTCTCCCTCCCTTCCTTCCTTCATACCCTTCTTCCCTACCAACCTCCCTCGCACCCTTCTTATCTTCCCTCCCTCCCGTCTCTCTCCCTCCCTTCCCTCCTTCGTCACCCTTTTTACAGCGGTGTTCTGAATCCGTCCAGCAGTTCCGTTGCATGTATATTTGCTGATAATTTAATCGTCTGACACAATCTGTCTGTTGACGCTTGGAACGGAGGGAAGGGAGGGAGGGACAGGGGGAGATAGGAGGAAGAGGAGAGGTGGAGGATGAGCAGAAGAGGAGGAAGAGATAAGAGGGAAAATGAGGAAGAGACGAAGAAGGAAGGAAGACAGAGAGGGAAAGAAGGATAAGTAGAGAAATGAAGGAGGAGAAGGAAGTGAAGGGAAGGAAGAGGGAGAGGAAGGAAGGAAAGAAGAGGAGTATAAAGAGTTAGAGAACGAGAAGGAAAGGAAGGAAAAGGAAGGAGACAGAGAGGGAAAGAAGGATAAGTAGAGAAATGAAAGAGGATAAGGAAGTGAAGGGAAGGAAGAGGGAGAGGAAGGAAGGAAAGAAGAGAAGGAGTATAAAGAGTTAGAGAACGAGAAGGAAAGGAAGGAAAAGGAAGGAGACAGAGAGGGAAAGAAGGATAAGTAGAGAAATGAAAGAGGATAAGGAAGTGAAGGGAAGGAAGGGGGAGGGGAAGGAAGCGAAGAAGGGAAGGAGAAAGAAATGCAAGGAAAGGAAGGAAAAGGAAGGAGACAGAGAGGGAAAGAAGAATAAGTAAGGAAATGAAGGAGGAGAAGGAAGTGAAGGGAAGGAAGAGAGACGGGAAGGAAACGAAGAAGGGAATGCAAGGAAAGGAAGGAAACGAAGGAGAAGAGAAGAACAGAGCTGGAGAAGGGGAGGAGAATGTAGGAAATGGAGAAAGAAGGGAGGAAGAGAGAGAGAAAGGAAGAAAGAAAAAAAAAGAGCTGACACAAAAAAACTCCCTGATTTGTGGTGTTTTGACAAGAAGCGACGAACGAACGAACGAACGAACAAGTGTGTTAAAACGACTATATGTATGGACGTGCCTTCTCTGCCAATAATAAATGCACACACACACACACACACACACACACACACACACACACACACACACACACACACACACACACACACACACACACACACACACACACACACACACACACACACACACACACACACACACACACACACGGACGGACGGAGGGTAGGGCGTCGGCGGGTGGTAGTGTAGTATGGATGGGTGGATGGTAGACAGGGCAGTATGGATGGGTGGATGGTAGACAGTGCAGTATGGATGGGTGGATGGTAGACAGGGCAGTATGGATGGGTGGATGGTAGACAGTGTAGTGTGGATAGGTGGAGAGACTCGGGATTTATATGGAAGCGCTCGTGTGGAGGGGGATGGCAGAAAAAAGAAAAGGAAAAGTGGAGAGGTGGAAAAGTGGAAAGTGCTCAAATGTGGAGGGGGATGAAAGGAAAGAGGGAGAAGGGTAGAGGGAGACAGAGGGAAGTTAAGGCAAGGTAGAGGAATGGCGGAGGTAGCTATAGGAAGGGAGGTAGAGCGGCGGGAAGGTTTATAATGCAAGGTGGAGTTAGGACAGTGGAGTATAGACGTTATGGGGAAGCGTAGGATGGAAGGAAAGAGGGAGAAGGGTAGAGGGAGACAGAGGGAAGTTAAGGCAAGGTAGAGGAATGGCGGGGGAACAGGGAGGGAGGTTGAGCGGCGGGAAGGCGGGAAGTGTGCGTTGCGGCGCCGCCCTGGTGTTTGCAAATATGTCAACCTCGCGGAAATATATGCACGATAAATTACCACCTGCTACTACCACTACTACTACTACTACTGCTGCTACTACTGCTGTTACTGCTGCTACTGGTACTACTAACTCTGCTGCCTCTTGTGATAAAAATAATGTATCATCGCTATTTTTTTCTGTGATTCGGAGATGTATGTATGCGATAAACTACCACCTACTACCACTACTACTACTACTACTACTACTACTACTGTTACTGCTGCTACTGGTACTACTAACTCTGCTGCCTCTGTGATAAAATTTATGTATCATCGCTTTTTTCTGTGATTCGGAGATGTATGTATGCGATAATCTACCACCTACTACTACTACTATTACTACTACTACTACTACTACTACTACTACTACTGCTACTGGTACTACTAACTCTGCTGCCTCTGTGATAAAATTTATGTATCATCGCTTTTTTCTGTGATTCGGAGATGTATGTATGCGATAATCTACCATCTACTATTACGACTACTACTACTACTACTACTACTACTACTAATGTTACTGCTGCTACTGGTACTACTAACTCTGCTGCCTCTGTGATAAAATTTATGTATCATCGCTTTTTTCTGTGATTCGGAGATGTATGTATGCGATAATCTGCCACCTGCCACCTGCTGATAATGGTACTGCTCCTACTACTTCTGCTGCTCATGTGATAAAACTAAAACATTATCTCTTAATTTTTAATGAGGAGAGCAAGGAGGAGAGTCGCGTAAACACCTGCCTCCTAATACCTGAAGAGTGAGGAGGAGGTTAGATATTTATAAGCCATGATAAAAAAAATATGTATGTCACCAATCGTGTGTGTGTGTGTGTGTGTGTGTGTGTGTGTGTGTGTGTGTGTGTGTACTTCTTATCCATTTCTTACTGATGGCTACAACCTCACGTTTTTAGCACAGGAAAACGAAAGAAAAATACGAAAAAAAAAAATATTAATGCTTTCAATATTAAAAGAAAAAATAACGAACGGAAACGAGTGATGTTTACGATAATTATATTTGGCCATAGAAGTGTATGTAATTTCTTTTATACATATTTGATACTTAATTTGCACCGCGTGGCTTATCATCTCTCCTCCGATATATATAAAAAAAAGAAAGAGAAAAAAAAGGAATTCAATGATACTGTTTACGATTATATTTGGCCATAGCAAAGTGTGTATGTATATAATTTCTTTTATACATATTTTATACTTAATTTGTACCGCGTGGCTTATCATCTCTCCTCCGATATATATAAAAAAGAAAGAAAAAAACAAAGGAATTCAATGATAGGACTGTTTACGATATATTTGGCCATAGCAAAGTGTGTATGTATATAATTTCTTTTATACATATTTGATACTTAATTTGTACCGCCTGTCTGTTCATCTCTCCTCCGATATATAAAAAAAGAAAGAAAAAACAAAGGAATTCAATGATACTGTTTACGATTATATTTGGCAACAGAAAAGCAAATATATGAATTCTCGTCCTTACATTTAATTAATTTTGTACCGCCTGGCTGTTTACCTCTCATCTGATATAAAAAAATAATAAAAGCAACCAGGAAACTAATAATATTGTTTACGATTCCACTCAGCCATAGCAATGCACATATATAACTTTTTCTCCTTATCTTCGGTTCAATCTACATCGCCTGGCTCTTGTCACGCTGGGGGCCGGAAGACTTGCAGCGGCGAACGTAAATATTAAGTCCTTCCCTGCAGCTGCCTCACTGTATATTAAATAAGTCTTCACCTGCAGCCTCTCATATAGAATTACTAAGAGAATTATATAACTCTCCTCAAAGATATGTCCCTCCTTACCAACACAGATGCCAACAGCAGCTTGTGAACCGTTTTCCATCTTCACTAAATCCCACATACTTTACTTTCAATTACTTTTTTTTCTTGGCTCATATATAATTACTAAGAGAATTATATAACTCTCCTCAAAGATATGTCCCTCCTTACCAACAGATAGCAACAGCAGCTTGTGAACCGTTTTCCATCTTCACTAAATCCCACATACCTTACTTCCAATTACTTTTTTTCTCGCCCTCTATACAATTACTACAAGAATTATATAACTCTCCTTAAAGATATGTCTCTCTTTACCAACACAGATAGCAACAGCAGCTTGTGAACCGTTTTCCATCTTCAGAAAATCCCACATACTTTACTTTCAATTACTTTTTTTCTCGCCCTCTATACAATTACTACAAGAATTATATAACTCTCCTTAAAGATATGTCCTTCCTTACCAACACAGATACTAACAGCAGCTTCTGAACCTTTTCCCATCTTCACTAAGTCCCACATACTTTACTTCCAATTACTTTTTTTCCTCGCCTTCTATACAATTACTACAAGAATTATATAACTCTCCTTAAAGATATGTCCTTCCTTACCAACACAGATACTAACAGCAGCTTCTGAACCTTTTTCCATCTTCGCTAAGTCCCACATACTTTACTTTCAATTACTTTTTTTCTCGCGTTCTATACAATTACTACAAGAATTATATAACTCCTCAAAGATATGTCCCTCCTTACCAACACAGATACCAAATGCAACTTCTAAACCGCTTTCCACTTCCTCATACTTCACTTCCAACTCCTTTTTTTTCTTTTCATATTTCCGGCATACAATTATTACTAACAGAGGGAAGATATATAGCTCTCAGTTAATTTAAAGATCTGTCACCCGTTGCCAGCTCAAAAAACAACGGCGGCTTCTAAACCATTTCGCCTTTATAAATTTCAACATGTCACCTTTTTTTCGTGGTCTAATTTGCGCCACGGAATTTTCAACAAAGGGAAATTATATGGTTCTCATTTACTAAGCGATGTCACTCGTTACCAACTCAAACACTAGCGGTAACTTAGCTAAAAACTCAACGGCAACTTCTAATCCGCTTTTCGCCTTTATTAATTTCAACATGTCACCTTTTTTTCGTGGTCTAATTTGCGCCACGGAATTTTCAACAAAGGGAAATTATATGGTTCTCATTTACTAAGCGATGTCACTCGTTACCAACTCAAACACTAGCGGTAACTTAGCTAAAAACTCAACGGCAAATTCTAATCCGCTTTTCGCCTTTATTAATTTCAACATGTCCCTTTTTTTTTCGTGGTCTAATTTGCGCCATGGAATTTTCAACAAAGGGAAATTATACAGCTTTCCTTTACTAATCCATGTCACATGTTACCAACTCAAAAAACAACGGCAACTTCTAAGATGCTTTCCACCTTCACTAAATTCAACAAGTCCCTTTTTTTTTCGTGGTCTAATTTGCGCCATGGAATTTTAAACAAAGGGAAATTATACAGTTTTCCTTTACTAATCCATGTCACATGTTACCAACTCAAAAACCAACGGCAACTTCTAAAATGCTTTCCACCTTCACTAAATTCAACATGTCCTTTTTTTTTCGTGGTCTAATTTGCTCCATGGAATTTTCAACAAGGGGAAATTATACAGCTTTCCTTTACTAATCCATGTCACGCGTTACCAACTCAAAAACCAACGGCAACTTCTAAAATGCTTTCCACCTTCACTAAATTCAACATACTTCACCGCCAATTACATTTTTCCTGGCCGACTGACGCCATACAATTACCAACAGAGAAAGATTATATGTCTGGTGTAGTCATTATCTCGTACAAGTGGCTCATTTCAAACATTTCAACGCCTAAGCATACATATACATATACATTTGCCAAGGCTTTCGTAGTCAGTTGCGGGGGCATTTCCACGGGGGAGAGAAGGGTAGTGTTTTAACCCGTCCGCTGCGATTGGCACGGATTTGGCTTTCACTGGTAGCCTGGTAACTCTACTCCATGTCTTTCTCTGCCTCTGTGGTGGATAGTGGTATGTTTCCCATGTGATATTGGTGTGCTGGATATCCTCTCTCAAGGTGCAGGATTTTACATTTCTCTTCATTGAATTGTAGCAGCCACTTTTTGTTCCATTTCTGTAGCTTGGTGAGGTCTGACTGTAGGAAATCCGTAGTCAAGGGGTTAACTTTTGCGGTAGTGTGACGAAGCATCTGTACCATGAACGCCAATAAAAACTCATGCGAACCCGATTCATCTCTTTTTCGGCATTTGGAAGTAGTTGATGAGGGAGGTGGAAGCGTCTGAGCATACCGAACCAAAACATTCCTGACGCGTCCGCCCCGACCCGACAGTCTTATCTCCCGGCGGACGAGAACCACACCGCGAGAGGAGTGGCCCGGCGCGGCGTTATGCATGGTGTGGAACGGCGGTGCGCGAAACGTCTACAAGTCTTTCTCTCCATAGCAATTATTCGGCTTTCCTTTTTCGTTTTAAGGGCAGAGAGTTCTTGTTTCACGTTATACTTTCATCCACAGACTTTATTGGACAGGGCGCGAGAGGATGGATTTCAGAGCGGCCATTCGCTGTTAAAATAGCGGGGAAGCTTATATGAGTCTTTCTTTCCTTAGTGGCAAACCTTTGACTTTCCTCTTTCTTTTTAAGGGTAGAGAGTGTCAGTTTCACGTAATACTTTCCTCCACGGACTTTACTGGAGAGGGGTCGAGATGAGGAAGCCTGAGCGGAGTTTCATTATTAGTTAACGGGCAAAGCTTTTACAGCGAACCTTTCTTTCCTAAATGGCAAATCCTCGACTTTGTTTCTTCTTACGGGCAGAGATATTAAGTTCCATGCATGCAACACTTTCACCCACAGACTTTACAAGATAGGAATAGGGAGTTGAGAGCGGCGTTTCGTTGTTATAATTAGATAGCGCGCAAAACTTTACAACGAACTTTCTTTCATTAACGGCAAACCTTTGACTTCCCTTTTTCTTTTTAAGGGTAGAGAGTTTAAGTTCCATGCAATACTTTCACCCACAGACTTTACAAGATAGGAAGCGAGAGTTGAGAGCGGCGTTTCGTTGTTAGTAGCGCGCAAAACTCTACAACGAACTTTCCTTCATTAACGGCAAACCTTTGACTTCCCTTTATCTTCTTAAGGGTAGAGAGTCAGCCCCCAGCAGTGCTTTCATTCAGACTTTACAAGATAGGAAGAGAGTTGAGAGCGGCGTTTCATTGTTAGTAGCGCGCAAAACTCTACAACGAACTTTCCTTCATTAACGGCAGAGAAGAGGAGCGGCGTTTCATTGTTAGTAGCGCGCAAAACTCTACAACGAACCTTTCTATATGTATCATTAACGGCAAACCTTTGACTTCCCTTTTTCTTTTTAAGGATAGAGAGTCAGCCCCCAGCAGTGCTTTCATCCACAGGCTCTTCTGGATAAGGTGCGGGAGGAGGGACTTGAGATCGGCCTTTCGTTGCCAGACAGCGGCCAAGACTGTTACGAGGAGCCTACAGCGAGTAACTCTCTTTGCAATACACCTTTGACTAATCTATATATTTGTTCTTATTAAAAGCGTAGAGTGATTCACGAACTGACTGAGTGGCTGGTTTATTCTTATTTCTTATTCCTTTCCTTTTTTTCTTTTTTTTGTAATTCTCATATATTTTTAAGTTTTCTCTACGCACACGAAAAGTAAACAAATAAAATAAAATACAATATACTAAAACACATAGAAAATAAATAAATACAAAATAAGTATTACCAATTAAAAAAAAAAGGCATGTAAACACAACACAAATCAGTGCTGCGCGATGGCGGTGAGCGGGCGGAGATGCCGAACCACGAGTCTTCTGCGCGGCACACCATCGACATCGGACCGAGATCGGAACTGTTAGACGCTTTTGGTTTTCACATCAACTATTTTCAAAGGCCAAAAAGGAGATCAGTCGGGTTCTAATGAGTGTTACTTTAGGTTCACGGCACAGAAGAAGGGTCAAGCTACCACCAGGGTCTTAAAACTACCCCTGGAAATCCCTATAACTCCTACGAAAGACTTGTCAAATATGTGTACTTTAGGTTCACGGTACAGAGGAAGGGTCAAGCTACCACCAGGGTCTTAAAACTACCCCTGGAAATGCCCATAATTCCTATATATGAAAGACTTGTCAAATATGTGTACTTTAGGTTCACGGTACAGAGGAAGGGTCAAGCTACCACCAGGGTCTTAAAACTACCCCTGGAAATGCCCATAACTCCTATATACGAAAGACTTGTCAAATATGTGTTACTTTAGGTTCACGGTACAGAAGAAGGGTCAAGCTACCACCAGGGTCTTAAAACTACCCCTGGAAATGCCCATAACTCCTATATACGAAAGACTTGTCAAATATGTGTTACTTTAGGTTCACGGTACAGAAGAAGGGTCAAGCTACCACCAGGGTCTTAAAACTACCCCTGGAAATGCCAATAACTCCTACGAAAGACTTGTCAAATTTGTGTTACTTTAGGTTCACGGTACAGAGGAAGGTCAAGCTACCACCAGGGTCTTAAAACTACCCCTGGAAATGCATATAACTCCTATATACGAAAGACTTGTCAAATATGTGTTTCTTTAGGTTCACGGTACAGAAGAACATCGACTTCTTTTTGTAATAGTTCCAGAGCGGTGATAGGCTGTTAATCAGATGTTTGTTTGTTTGTTTGTTTTCAGAGCGAGCGGCGTTGTTTAAGTTCAAGCGAGAGGCAGAGCTGCTGTACGCGTAGTTTAGTGAATCGATTTCCCTTCACGGCAAACCTAATACTTTTCCTTGCAATATGCCCAGTGCGGTGAGATGCTGTGGATTTGATGATGTTTTTTTCAGAGTGCGCGGCGTTGTGTTTGCGTTGTAGCGGCGGACAGAGCTGATGTAGTTTAATGTATTAACTTCCCTTCACGGCAAACCTGATACCTTTTCCTTGCAATATGCCCAGTGCGGTGAGATGCTGTGAATTTGATGATGTTTTTTTCAGAGTGCGCGGCGTTGTGTTTGCGTTGAAGCGGCGGCCGAGCTGTTGTAATTTAGTATATTCCGACTTCCTTTCACGCTAGAACTATGATTTTTTTTTTGACATGGGGTGAGAGCGGCGTTATACTGTGAATTTGGTGGTTTTTTTTATATTCAGACCGAGTTGTAGGGCGGCCATTGCTGTTGTAGTTTAGTATATAATCTGAGTTCCTTTCACGGTACAGCTACGATTTTTTGTTGTTGTTGTTGTTGTTGTTGTCATGGGGTCAGAGCGGCGTTATACTGTGAATTTGGTGGGTTTTTTTATATTCAGACCGAGCTGTAGCGCCGGCCATTGCTGTTGTAGTTTAGTATATAATCTGAGTTCCTTTCACGGTACAACTACGATTTTTTGTTGTTGTTGTTGTCATGGGGTCAGAGCGGCGTTATACTGTGAATTTGGTGTTTTTTTATTCAGACCGAGTTGTAGGCCGGCCATTGCTGTTGTAGTTTAGTATATAATCTGAGTTCCTTTCACGGTACAGCTACGATTTTCTTTTTTGTTGTTGTTGTCATGGGGTCAGAGCGGCGTTATACTGTGAATTTGGTGTTTTTTTTTATTCAGACCGTGTTGTAGGACGGCCATTGCTGTTGTAGTTTAGTATATAATCTGACTTCCTTTCACGGTACAACTACGATTTTCTTTTTTGTTGTTGTTGTCATGGGGTCAGAGCGGCGTTATACTGTGAATTTGGTGTGTGTTTTTATTCAGACCGTGTTGTAGGGCGGCCATTGCTGTTGTAGTTTAGTATATAATCTGAGTTCCTTTCACGGTACCACTACGATTTTCTTTTTTGTTGTTGTTGTTGTTGTTGTGGGGTCAGAGCGGCGTTATACTGTGAATTTGGTGTTTTTTTATTCAGACCGTGTTGTAGGGCGGCCATTGCTGTTGTAGTTTAGTATATAATTAGAGTTCCTTTCACGGTACAGCTACGATTTTTTGTTGTTGTTGTTGTCATGGGGTCAGAGCGGCGTTATACTGTGAATTTGGTGTGTGTTTTTATTCAGACCGAGTTGTAGCGGCGGAAGGAGATAAAAACACATGACTCCTGTTACCACCACCGTCACCATCACCAAACCCTAAATAACTCAACCTTTCTTTCCCTTCTTCTGCGCCTTCTTCAGGGATCAGCCTCGGAGTGTGTGTTCGTGTCCCTGCTGCCTGCGCGCGCCCACACCATCCCCCAACCGAAGGAGCAGCATTGAACTGACTTTTTTTTCATGGCAAACCGACGACTTTTCTTTGTAATGGGTCAAGAATTAACGGTTCCTAATATATCATTGTGGATTTGGTGTATTTTCAAAACGAGCGGCGGCTGAGATGTAGTTCAGTATAGAATCGACTTTCCTTCTTTTCTTTTTCTTTTTCTTAGTCGTGGGCCCAGAGCGGTGTCACACTATATGAATTTGATGTCTAATTTTCCGAGCAAGCTGCAGTGTCGTGTTCTGTGTGGTGGCGGCGGGCAGACATGTTGCAGTTAAGTACAATTTTGACTTCCCTTCAGGAGAACCATGATACCCTTTTCTTTGTAACAGGCCAAGAGCGGGGTTTTACTTCTGATGGGATGTACTTCTTTAGAGTGAGTTGCGTTATGCTTTGTCTTGTAGCGGCGGCCAGAAATGTTGCTGTAAGTACAATTTTGACTTCCCTTCAAGAGAACCATGATACCCTTTTCTTAGTAACAGGCCAAGAGGAGCGGGGTAATACTTTTGATTGGATGTACTTCTTCAGAGTGAGTTGCGTTATGCTTTGTCTTGTAGCGGCGGCCAGAAATGTTCCAGTTAAGTACAATTTTGACTCCCCTTCAAGAGAACCATGATACCCTTTTCTTAGTAACAGGCCAAGAGCGGGGTTTTACTTCTGATGAGATGTACTTCTTCAGAGTGAGTTGCGTTATGCTTTGTCTTGTAGCGGCGGCCAGAAATGTTCCAGTTAGGTACAATTTTGACTCTACTTCAAGTGAACCATGATACCCTTTTCTTAGTAACAGGCCAAGAGCAGCGGGGTAATACTTTTGATTGGATGTACTTCTTCAGAGTGAGTTGCGTTATGCTTTGTCTTGTAGCGGCGGGCAGAAATGTTCCAGTTAGGTACAATTTTGACTCCCCTTCAAGAGAACCATGATACCCTTTTCTTAGTAACAGGCCAAGAGGAGCGGGGTAATACTTTTGATTGGATGTACTTCTTCAGAGTGAGTTGCGTTATGCTTTGTCTTGTAGCGGCGGCCAGAAATGTTGCTGTAAGTACAATTTTGACTTCCCTTCAGGAGAACCATGATACCCTTTTCTTAGTAACAGGCCAAGAAGAGCTTCTGATTGGATGTACTTTTTCAGAGTGAGTTGCGTTATGCTTTCTCTTGTAGCATTCTTATTTTTTAATCTCTTTCCTTTCCTCTTCTCCCTCCCTTCTTTTCTTTCTCTCTTCCTAAATTCTTCTTCCCTTTCTTTTCCCTCGTCTTTTCCTTCTACCTCTCTTTACTTTTCTCTCCCTCCCTCCCCGTTTTCTCTTCATTTTTTTCCCTTCCTTTCCCCTCATTTTTCTTCCTCCTCCTCTTTCGTTTCCATCTTTTTCCTTTTCTTTCCTTCCTTCCTTCTTTTCTTTATATTAATTCCTTTTCTTAATTTCCTTTCCCTTTCTTCCCTTTTCTCTTTTTCCTCCTTTCTTTTCTTCCCTTCCTTCCTTCCTTCCTTTCATCTTCCTTTCTTCCTAACCTGACCTACTTTCCTTCCTTACCTTACCCTCTCTCTCTCTCTCTCTCTCTCTCTCTCTCTCTCTCTCTCTCTCTCTCTCTCTCTCTCTCTCTCTCTCTCAGCTCACCCGAGTGTAAGGAAGTTTGTGTGTTTGTTTGTTTGTGAGACAGATTCCAACACCGTGAGAGGGATTTTAGCGGCGAAGCGAGAGGAGGAGGAGGAGGAGGAGGAGGAAGGGAGTAAGGTGGTGGTGGTGGTAGATATAGTAGTAGTAGTAGTAGTAGTAGTAGTAGTCGTAGTAATAGTAGTAGAAGAAGACGAAGAAGAAGAAGAAGAAAGGATGGAGAGAGAGAGAGAGAGAGAGAGAGAGAGAGAGAGAGAGAGAGAGAGAGAGAGAGAGAGAGAGAGAAACACAGACACACACACACACACACACACAGACAGACAGGGAGCGAAAGAGACAGTCAGAGAATGGATGTCTTTCCACTGCATGTCACGGCAAGATCTTCACACACCGCCAGCCTCCCTTACGCTCCCACGGCAGAAACGAAGGCGTGAAAATCATCAGCATCAAAGAGGGGGCTTCGTGGTGCAGTGGTTAGCACACTTGACTCACAACCGAGAAAACCAGGGTTCGATTCCCGGGCGGAGTGGAAAAATTTGGGCGGCTTTTCCGATACCCTACGCCTGTGTCCACCCAGCAGTGTACCAGGTATTAATCGGGGGTTGTGTCCCGTCTCCTGGGGTCTGTTTCCTTCTCCAATAATTCCTTCCCCTTCTGTCTCTCTCCGGCATATGATCACAGATGTTGCGCCGACTAAACGAAACTTTCCAACTTTTCAACATCAAAGAACAGCGTAGACAGACAGATACATAAATAGATAGATAGATAGAAACGAAGAAAGAGATAAATGAAAAAAAAGAATAACGAACATTTTTTTTTTACACGAAAAAAAATTAGACTAGAAACTTAGGAAAAGAAATGAAAGAAAAATGAAAGCGAATGTAATCTTTTTCTTGTATGTGTGTGTGTGTGTGTGTGTGTGTGTGTGTGTGTGTGTGTGTGTGTGTGTGTGTGTGTGTGTGTGTGTGTGTGTGTGTGTGTTAGGAAAATATTAAAACAGAAAACTTAAAATGAAAAAAACGAGGAGAAATATTTTATAACGGAAATAAGAAATGAAAATATGAGAGAGAGAGAGAGAGAGAGACTACGGGAAAGGAAGTGTAGTACATGACTCTCCATCAAATGGTAGAATAAGGAGTCTCTCTCTCTCTCTCTCTCTCTCTCTCCCCTATATATATCCCTTCCTCTTCTCCGTCAATTCGTAGGCTAGTCATCGTATCTCTCTCTCTCTCTCTCTCTCTCTCTCTCTCTCTCTCTCTCTCGTCATCCTATCACGTCCCGGCATCTTCGTATTCCCTCCTCCTCCTCCTCCTCCTCCTCTTCTTCCTCTTCCTCCTCATACTCCTCCTCATACTAGCGGTGATTTGCAGGCCACAGAAGCTTCAAGAGACACAGAGGACCATATTCTCAAACACACACACACACACACACACACACACACACACACACACACACATACATTCAACAAGGCTTTCGTAGGAGTTTTGGGGCATTTCCAGGGGTAGTTTCATGATCCTGGTGGTAGGTCAACCCTTCTTCTGCGCCGTGAATCTCAAAACACACACATGAGAACCCGATTAACCTCCTTTTTGGCTTTTGGAAATCGTTAAGACTCCCAAGAACGTATATTCAACACGGCTTTCGTAGGAGTTGTAGGCATTTCCAGGGGTAGTTTCATGACCCTGGTGGTAGTCTGACCTTTCTTCTGTACCACGAACCTAAAAACACGCGCAAAAGAACTCGATTAACCTCCTTTTTGGTCTTTGGAAATTGCTGATGTGAGTGAGAGTCGGAAGGAAGGAAGGAAGGAAGCGTCTAAGAGTAGGCTACCGACCGACCCCGCGCAAGCTTCCCCGCCCGTCGCCCGCCGCTATCCCTCCCTCCGCCCCTGTCACCTCGCGTCCCTCTCCCTCGTAACTCGCCATTGGAACCCTTGTCAACCACGATCTTCAGGGCCAT
Source organism: Eriocheir sinensis (assembly GCF_024679095.1). NCBI lineage: Eukaryota > Metazoa > Arthropoda > Malacostraca > Decapoda > Varunidae > Eriocheir > Eriocheir sinensis. The sequence goes on from NC_066559.1 coordinate 11,283,453, forward strand.
TCGAACCCCGTCAGCGGCGATCACTGTTTGGGCGGGACGAGGCTTGCATGTAAGAATGGGATGGTGGGCGGCGGCGGGGAACTTTCTTTTTTCTTCTTTCTCCCTTTACTTTTTCTTTCGACGGGAGCTTTTTAGTGTGTGTGGGGTGGAGCGGGGTAACGTGAGCTCTTTTCTAGGTCAGTGAATGGTTAAGATTGCTAGTTCAGACGCTTAGTTAACTAGAAAATGCAGTTTCTTTCTCTTCTTTCTTTTCTCTCTCTTCGGTAGCTCGTGTGCGTGTTATGTGTGGGTAACGTGAGCTCTTTCCTAGGACTGTGAAGGGTTAAGATTGCTAGTTCAGACGCTTAGTTAACTAGAAAATGCAGTTTCTTTCTCTTCTTTCTTTTCTCTCTCTTCGGTAGCTCGTGTGTGTGTTATGTGTGGGTAACGTGAGCTCTTTCCTAGGACTGTGAAGGGTTAAGATTGCTAGTTCAGACGCTTAGTTAACTAGAAAATGCAGTTTCTTTCTCTTCTTTCTTTTCTCTCTCTTCGGTAGCTCGTGTGCGTGTTATGTGTGGGTAACGTGAGCTCTTTCCTAGGTCTGTGAAGGGTTAAGATTGCTAGTTCAGACGCTTAGTTAACTAGAAAATGCAGTTTCTTTCTCTTCTTTCTTTTCTCTCTCTTCGGTAGCTCGTGTGCGTGTTATGTGTGGGTAACGTGAGCTCTTTCCAAGGTCTGTGAAGGGTTAAGATTGCTAGTTACAAGGCTTTATTAACTAAAAGACATCCAGTTTATTTCCCTTCTTTCTTTGGCTATAGCTGTCGTGTGTGTGTGTGTGTGTGTGTGTGTGTGTGTGTGTTTTATCCTACGTCGGTAAACTGAGCTATTCTTTGGTGAGGGTTGATCAATATTATGTCCGTAGAAGGTTCAAATTGGTGGCATGTCTATTAAATCAACCAGTCTTGCCCTCTCTATTTCCCTCTACCCTGCCCCCTTTTGAGCTCTCCGCTGGTTAGGGATGATCAATGGAACTAAGTCTAAGGAAGGTTAAGGTTGCAAATTCCAAGTCTTTATTAGCCAGTATATATACTTCCTCTGTTCCCTCCTTCCCTATGTCTATATTAACCAGCGTGTCCCTCTCCGTTCCTCTCTCTCCCCGTCTCCTTTCCCTCAAGCTCTCCTCCGATCTATGGTTCTATGTAAATCTATGGAGAGTTAAGATGGCAAGTTCCAAGTCTTCATTAGCCAGTACTTCCTCTGTCCCCTCCTTCCCTATGTCTATATTAACCAGCATGTCCCTCTCCGTTCCTCTCTCTCCCCGTCTCCTTTCCCTCAAGCTCTCCTCCGATCTATGGTTCTATGTAAATCTATGGAGGGTTAAGATGGCAAGTTCCAAGTCTTATTAGCCAGTACTTTCTCTGTCCCCTCCTTCCCTATGTCTATATTATCCAGCATGTCCCTCCCCGTTCCTCTCCCTCTCCCTCTCCTTTCCCTCAAGCTCTCCTCCGATCTATGGTTCTATGTAAATCTATGGAGGGTTAAGATGGCAAGTTCCAAGTCTTCATTAGCCAGTACTTTCTCTGTCCCCTCCTTCCCTATGTCTATATTAACCAGCATGTCCCTCCCCGTTCCTCTCTCTCCCCGTCTCCTTTCCCTCAAGCTCTCCTCCGATCTATGGTTCTATGTAAATCTATGGAGGGTTAAGATGGCAAGTTCCAAGTCTTATTAGCCAGTACTTTCTCTGTCCCCTCCTTCCCTATGTCTATATTAACCAGCATGTCCCTCCCCGTTCCTCTCTCTCCCCGTCTCCTTTCCCTCAAGCTCTCCTCCGATCTATGGTTCTATGTAAATCTATGGAGGGTTAAGATGGCAAGTTCCAAGTCTTATTAGCCAGTACTTTCTCTGTCCCCTCCTTCCCTATGTCTATATTAACCAGCATGTCCCTCCCCGTTCCTCTCCCTCTCCCTCTCCTTTCCCTCAAGCTCTCCTCCGATCTATGGTTCTATGTAAATCTATGGAGAGTTAAGATGGCAAGTTCCAAGTCTTCATTAGCCAGTACTTTCTCTGTCCCCTCCTTCCCTATGTCTATATTAACCAGGATGTCCCTCCCCGTTCCTGTCCCTCTTCCTCTCCTTTCCATTGAGCTCTTCTCCGGTCTGGGTTGATCAATGTATGCAAATGGAAGTTTAAAGCTGCTACTTCCGGAGTCTTTATATAAACCGACACTTCCCCGTTCCTCTCCCCCCTACCGTCACGAGCTACCACTAATACCGTACACTGCTACTTGAAGTCCTTAGCCCCGCCCCGCTCAGCCCATGTACGCCCCATGTGTCAAGCTAAGTAGCCGCCCTTATAACCACAAACGGATGAGGGTTGAGAGGAGTAAAGCGTAAGCAGATGAAATGACGCGTATTTATTATTTTTTTTACAACATGAGAGACAGCTCAAGGGCACACAAAAAAGAAAACAATAATAAAAAAAAGCCCGCTACTCGGAAGTCTAGATGATAACAAAAAGGTACACACACACACACACACACACACACACACACACACACACACACACACACACACACACACACACACACACACCTGTAGAAAAAACAATAATTTGAAAACAGCTCGTGGAAAGGAATAAAAAAAAGGGGGTTGGAGAACACGAAGGCCCCGATGGAGGTCATAATATATAAAAAAGAAAATTAGTGAAAAATAGTACTGTGATGATAAGAATGCTATTGATAATAATACTAGTGGTAATGATACTAGCGCTACAAGAGGTCAGGAGTCAGAACAGCATCATAACTTCACCTCCTCCTCCTCCTTCTCTTCCACCTGTTCCACTTCCTCCTCTTCCACCTCCTTATTTCCATTCCACTTCTGACTTATCGCTCTCTACCCACCTCATACCTTCTTCATCTCCGACACTCACTTCCTCCTCTTCCACCTCCACATCCACTTCTATTCCACATCTTAATAACACTCCACCCGCGACCTCGAAGTGAAAAACCATGCATCGTCTTATCGACCATCCACATTCCACCTTCCACCCTGCCAAAGCCTTACCGCCCTTCCACCTTCCACCTTCCATCTTCCACCCCGCCCTTCCACCTTCCACCTTTCATCTTCCACCTACCCAAGCCTCACCGCCCTTCCACTTTCCCCTTCCACCTTCCGCCCCGCCCAAGCCTTATCGACCATCCACACTCCACCTTCCGCCCCGCCCAAGCCTTATCGACCATCCACACTCCACCTTCCACCCCGCCCAAGCCTTATCGACCATCCACACTCCACCTTCCACCCCGCCCAAGCCTTACCGCCACGCTTCCACCCCTTTAGCTCCATCACCCCGCCCCGCCCTGCCCCGCCCCGCCCCGCGTCCCCCGGGGTCTAGTTAGTTACCCTGATCGCGCACGGCTGTTAGAGGTTAGTTCCAGTGGTTAGTCACGCACACCGCCAGCCGACCAGCCGACCAACCAGCCAGCCGACGGCCCCCACGCTTACGCCCGACTCACAGCCACTCCCTTCCTCTGCCCCTCCCTTTCCCCTCCCCTGTGTGTCGGCCCCCGGGGTGATCCAGGCGCTAAGTGGGTTATTAGATACGCGGTGACCCATCAGAGCCCAATACATTACCGTGGGTGTGGGTGAGAGAGAGAGAGAGAGAGAGAGAGAGAGAGAGAGAGAGAGAGAGAATACGTATATATAGCAAATCTTACCCAACAAGTCTGAAGTCTAATCTTTATATATATTATTTGCATTATTTAATTATATCAGTAATTATATACATTATTTTATCATTGTGTATATATCTTTTTTTCTATATGTTTACCGAACTTTACATTAGTTTCTCTCTCTCTCTCTCTCTCTCTCTCTCTCTCACCCATTCCTTTTCCTTCAATTCTTTCCTCCCTTCTTCCGTTTTTCTCTTCTCCGTTATTCCTCCGACCTTTATCTCCCTTTTGTCTTTGCTATCTACTCTAGGGGTGTACCGATGTATCGAAATCGGTATCGGTATCGGTATCGGTGGTATCGGCACATTTTAAGAGTATCGGTATCGGTATCGACTGATTTTCTGCCGATACTACCGATACTTGAAGGAGTTTTGTTCGTCGCATGTCACTCGTTGCAAATAATTCTGTTGAACAGAAATTGGATTTTCTAAATTAGAAAAAAAAAATTGAAAAGTGTAATTATCTAGTATCATGATACAACATAGTTTGGAATTTCCTGCGATTTAATTTTCATAACTTTAAGCGATAAGATTTATATTACTTTGAATACAAGTGTATAATACTTAGAATACACTTCAGCCTTTGTTACCGCAGACGCGTACAATACAGGTTTAGTAGCTTCGGCGCGGGATTGGCGGAGCCCCTCCACTCGCCTCATTAGCGTTGCCAGTACAATAATTATCGCACAAATACGGAAATCCGACCGTTTGTACGATGTACAATAACGCCTGTACGATGATATGATATTCCCGGAATTTTTACAATAATTCAATGGAGATGTAAAATAATTTGATTATTCAATTTAAACATTTTTCCCTCTTAGCTGCTGAGCATGTAGTGTGTGGGTGACGCAAATATTGGTCTGATACACGTACCATTCACGTTCTGCTCCGTCTTCCGAGTTAGCCTCTCTACGTATCTGTCAACCTGTCAGAATTTAGCCAGCGCCCTTTGGCTGTGTTCAGTGAACGGATTGATTTTAACACAGACCAAACGAATTTTGTTTTTTGGAAGCTAAAATATCATAAGTATAGAAATTACAGTATTTGCCTTTCGCAAACATCAATACGCCATGTATAATCAAATAAATAGTGTCTCTTTATATTACATTTTTTTTTCATTTGATTTTGTTTCACACATGTCTTTAAAGGACTTAAGTTTATTAATAACAATCTTGATAAAAATAAATTTTTGACTATGGACACCTTTTTTTCAGGCCAGCACTGATTACTTTTTTTTTTCTTCTATGGTGGAACATCAAGTAATGGGTCTTTTTTTTTCTTAACTTTTGATATTGCCCTTTACCTGCTGGAATTGTTGTATGAAAAAAATCAGCGCACAGGTATCGGTATCGGTATCGGTCATATATTGGGGTATCGGTATCGGTATCGGTCATATATTGGGGTATCGGTATCGGTATCGGTCAAAATTTTGCTATCGGTACATCCCTAATCTACTCTCTCTCTCTCTCTCTCTCTCTCTCTCACACACACACACACACACACAAGCACCCCCCCCCCCCCCCCTCTCGTTGTTCCCAGCCTACAATTAAGTCATTGAGCGCCGCAGGCCGGAGTGTGCGGGGGTGATTCGCCGCGCGAGGCCCAACAATGCCGGACACGCGATTGTGGAGAGGGAGAGAGAGAGAAAGAGATGGAGAGAGGGAGGGAGAGAGCGTGACTTATTGTAGAGAGAGAGACCAATTGTTTTGAGAGAGCGACTGAATGTATGGAGAAAGCGATCGTACTGAGAGTGAGCGACCAAGCGATTGTAGAGATGGACCAATTGTTTTAAGAGCTAGCGATTACACACACACACACACACACACACACACACACACACACACACACACACATCTGTTAAAGCTTTCGTAGAGGTTATGTGTTATTATGTACATGAGTTGCAGTTTTATGAGTCTAGTGATAGTTTGATAAGGCTTTGGTAGAGGTTATTGTGCATTTCCATGGGTAGTAGTTTTATGAGCCTGGTTATAGTTTGACAAGTCTTAGGTAGAGGTTGTGTAAGTATGCCCGTGAGTTGCAGTTTTATGAGTCTAGTGATAGTTTGACAAGGCTTTGGTAGAGGCTGTTGTGTTAGTATTTCCATGGGTAGTAGTTTTATGTGCCTAGTGATAGTTTGACAAGGCTTTGGTAGAGGCTGTTGTGTTAGTATTTCCATGGGTAGTAGTTTTATGTGCCTAGTGATAGTTTGACAAGGCTTTGGTAGAGGCTGTTGTGTTAGTATTTCCATGGGTAGTAGTTCTATGCGCCTGGTGATAGTTTAACAAGGCTTTAGTAGAGGCTGTTGTGTTAGTATTTCCATGGGTAGTAGTTCTATGCGCCTGGTAATAGTTTAACAAGGCTTTAGTAGAGGCTGTTGTGTTAGTATTTCCATGGGTAGTAGTTCTATGCGCCTGGTAATAGTTTAACAAGGCTTTAGTAGAGGCTGTTGTGTTAGTATTTCCATGGGTAGTAGTTCTATGCGCCTGGTGATAGTTTGACAAGGCTTTGGTAGAGGTTATTGTGTATTTCCATGGGTAGTAGTTTTATGCGCCTGGTGATAGTTTAACAAGGCTTTGGTAGAGGTTGTTGTGTTAGTATTTCCATGGGTAGAGTTTTATGAGTCTAGTGATAGTTTGACAAGGCTTTGGTAGAGGTTGTGTTAGTATTTCCATGGGTAGTAGTTCTATGCGCCTGGTGATAGTTTAACAAGGCTTTAGTAGAGGCTGTTGTGTTAGTATTTCCATGGGTAGTAGTTCTATGCGCCTGGTGATAGTTTGACAAGGAATCTGCAACATGAACGTGAAAAAATAACTCATGAGAACCCGAGTAATCTTCTTTGTGGACTTTGAATCTATTGATTGTGGGATCCGAAACCGTCTTAGAATACGTACAAACGGTGGAGTGAAAGAGAGTGTTAGACGAGGAGGAGAAGCGAAAGAAAAGAATCAAGAACACATTATAAAGGGTTCAGAGGTCATGAGGTTAATAAGGGTGTTGAATGAGGAAGGGGAGCGATAGAAGAGAATCAAGAACACGAATTAATGGGTTCAGAACTTATGGAGTTAATAAAAAGAGTTAGACGACCCAGATAAATGACACAAGGGAATTAAGAACGTAAAATAAAGGGTTCAGAAACGATAGAAAGCAATGAAGAACACGAAATTATAGAGTTTAGAAACGGTGGAGTGAAAGAGAGTGTTAGACGAGGAATAAAGGTGAAAGAAAGGAATTAAGAACACATTATAAAGGGTTCAGAGGTCATGAGGTTAATAAGGGTGTTGAATGAGGAAGGGGAGCGATAGAAGAGAATCAAGAACACAAATTAAAGGGTTCAGAACTTATGGAGTTAATAAAAAGAGTTAGACGAGCCAGATAAATGACAGAAGGGAATTAAGAACGTAAAATAAAGGGTTCAGAAGCGATAGAAAGCAATGAAGAACACGAAATTATAGAGTTAAGAACATGCAGAGTAGGTAGCTTTGTGTTAGGCTCCCCACCTTCACAAACTCCTCGCTCCTTCTCTAACACCCTCACTCACTCACTTTATCGTTTCTGAACCCTATACTTCCAGGTCTTAATCCCCTTCTATTACTTCTCTCCTCAACTCGTCATTTCTCGTTCTTTATTGCTTTCTGTCAATTATCTCGCTCGTCCAAATCTATAATTAACCTCGTAACTTATAAACGCTTTGCAATTTCGTGTTCTTTATTGTTGAGTGCCGTTTCTGAACCCTTTATTTCACGCTCTTAATTCCCTTGTCATTTATCTGGCTCGTCTAACTCTATTTATTAACTCCATAAGTTCTGAACCCTTTAATTCGTGTTTTAAATTCCCTTCTATCGCTCCCTTTCCTCATTCAACACCCTTATTAACCTCATGACTTCTGAACCCTTTATAATGTGTTCTTGATTCCTTTCTTTCACTTCTCCTCCTCGTCTAACACTCTCTTTCACTCCACCGTTTCTTGACTCTATAATTTCGTGTTCTTCATTGTTTTCTATCGTTTCTGAACCCTTTATTTCACGCTCTTAATTCCCTTCTGTCATTTATCTTGCTCGTCTGACTCTTTTTATTAACTCTATAAACTTTGGAATCCTTTACTTCGTGGTCTTAAAACTCCTCTTTCAATTTTCTCTTTCGTATGATACTACAGTTCACTCCATCGTTTCTGAACCCTTTCATTTCCAGTTCTGAATTCCCTTTTGTAATTTATCTTGCTCGTCTGACTCTTTTTATTAACTCTATAAACTTTGGAATCCTTTACTTCGTGGTCTTAAAACTCCTCTTTCAATTCTCTCTTTCGTATGGTGCTACAATTCACTCCATCGTTTCTGAACCCTTTCATTTCCAGTTCTTAATTCCCTTCTGTAATTTATCTTGCTCGTCTGACTCTTTTTATTAACTCTATAACTATGGAGCCATTTACTTCGCGGTCTTAAAACTTCTCTTTCAATTCTCTCTTTCGTATGATACTACAATTCACTCCATCGTTTCTGAACCCTTTCATTTCCAGTTCTTAATTCCCTTCTGTCATTTATCTTGCTCGTCTGACTCTTTTTATTAACTCTATAACTTTGGAACCCTTTACTTCGTGGTCTTAAAACTCCTCTTTCAATTCTCTCTTTCGTATAATACTCCAATTCACTCCATCGTTTCTGAACCTTTTATTTCCCGTTCTTAATTCCCTTCCATCACTTATCTCGCTCATTCAACACTCTTACTCAGCTTCTGAACCCACTATCTCGCGTTCTTCATTGACTTCGATCCCTTTCCCCTTTCCCTTATTAAATCCATGACTGCTGAACTATATATTTCGGGTTCTTAATTCCCTTCTATCACTTCTCTTCCTCATCCAACTCTCTTATTAACTCCTTACCTTCTTATTAACTCTTTACTTTTTGTTCAACACTGTATTACATAATTTATCCTCCTCGTCCAACATGGTTATTCTCCCTTATAGCTTCTGAACGTATAATAGCTTAATCTTCAACTCCTTTCTCGCCAGTTCAAGAATCTCTCTCTCTCTCTCTCTCTCTCTCTCTCTCTCTCTCTCTCTCTCTCTCTCTCTCTCTCTCTCGCTATCGTTTCAGAACCCATTATTTCGTATTCTTATCGTGATGCTCGACAGAAAGAGGTTTTGCTCCTTCTTTGATAAGCTGCGTCAAGCCGCCTCCTCCTCCTCCTCCTTCTTCTTGTTCTCCTTGTGGTATTATTAGAAGATTCTCTCTCTCTCTCTCTCTCTCTCTCTCTCTCTCTCTCTCTCTCTCTCTCTCTCTCTCTCTCTCATTCACGTGATCTGCTCCGTCTCAAAGGAGGAGGAGGAGGAGGAGGAGGAGGAGGTATAAAGAGGTGTCTAACTAACGAGAGAGAGACTGATATACATACACGCGACTCTAACTCCTTCACACACACACACACACACACACACACACACACACATTACTGAAGCACATTACTATGGTCCGCGGCCCTCAAGTGCATGCTCCAGCCTTCATCATCACCACCATCATCACCATCGTCACCAAGGACATCACCACTGCATTCTCCTTCACGTCTTTTAACGCCCTCTTCCTCCTACTCCTCCTCGTCTTCTTCTTCTTCTTTCTCCTCCTCCTCCTCCTCCTTTTTTTTTTGTTTGTCATAGTTTTGTTGTTCTTGTCATCGTTGTGTTCATATTCCTCCTCCTCCTCCTCCTCCTCCTCTTCCTTTTCTTCCTCCTCCTCCTTCTCCTCCTTTTTCTGTCTTGTTCTTTTTATCATTTTCCTTCTTCTTTTTTCCCTTCATCTTTCTATTGTTTTCTTCTGGTTCTTGTTCTTCTTTTTTTCCTTTCTTCTTCTCTGTTTCTTCTCCTTTTCCCTCTTCTCCTTCATTATCACTTTTATCTTCTCCTTACAAATTATTTCTTCTTCCTCTTTAATTTTTTCAACTTTTTTCAACCCAACCCAATCCTCCTCATCCTCCTCCTCGTTGTCGTCCTTCTCCTTCTCCTCCTCCTCCTCCTCCTCGTCGTCATCCTCCTCCTCCTCCTCCTCCTCCAGACAGCATTGAAGACGTGACGTGACGCTGGTGAGGATTAGTAATTAATTCACATCATACACTTTTAACCAACGAATTCTAGCAAGGTAGTGAAGATGATATATTAAAAATGGTTCTCTCTCTCTCTCTCTCTCTCTCTCTCTCTCTCTCTCTCTCTCTCTCTCTCTCTCTCTCTCTCTCTCTCTCCTTTCCTTATTTTTCACTGATGTCTAATTATTTCCTTGCACATTATCTTCCTTTCCTTTTCTTTCCTCTTCTTTTCCTTTTTTCCCTATCCCTTTCCCCTTTCTTCCACTTCTGTTTCTCTCCTTTTTCCGTTTGTGCTCTTTTTCTCTCTTCTCTTCTCGTTTCTTCCTTTTCTTAAACACGAGAACAAGGAGAAATTAAGATAAGAGAGTTACCCATTAATTTCTCCTCTACACCATTGGGAAAGGCAAATGGCTGACTGACTGGCTGACTGGATGTGTTTTTTTAAGTGGTCATGCATGTCATTTCTCATTAAAAGCTTTCCTTCCCTTCCTTCCTTCTCTCTCTATGCTCCCTCTCTCCCTTCTCTCCAGTCCCTCACTCCCTCTCTCCTTGCTATCCCTTCCCTTCTCCTCTATCTCCCTTACTTCCACCCCTCATTCACCCCTGCTCTCTATTCCTTCCTCCCTGACTCCCTCCCTCAAAGCCCAGAAGGTAATTAAGGCCAATAAACAGCGATCTAAAAATGCGATAACACACACTTCTTTCTGGGGCCGCAATGCGTGACGTGACGGTAAGGCGGCTCAGCGATAGACTCATTCGCCTCCGCTGACTTGAAACTTAACCGGCAGCAACAACCTCCTTCCCTAACGTGAGCGAGAGAAAAGACTATTGAGGCGTGGTTTGGGGTTTTAAGATGCGGCCTGAAGGATTAATATAGAAAGCTGTTTGGGGTATTTTCTGTGTGTGTGTGTGTAGACTCATCTGACTTGAAACTTAACCTGCAGCAACAACCCCTCTCCCCAACGTACGCGAGCAAAAAAAACACTGAGGCGTGAAGGTTTGGGGTTGAAGATGCGGTCTGAAGGATGAAAGAAGTAGCTGTTTGGGGAATTTTCTGTACGTGTAAGTACGTAATATTTCAAACATATTATCAAGGTAAGTCGGAAGGTTAAGTATGGTCTGAGAGTTTGGTTTAATTAAGCTGCCTGGCGAATCTTCTGTGGGTGTAAGTATATAATATTTAAAACGTATTAGTAATGTAAGCGTGACGGTTTAAGATACGCTTTAAGGGTAGAGGTATAATCTGTTAGTGAATCTTTTTATAAGTGAACGTAATCTTGAATACGTATAAGCAGTGTAACGATTTAAGTAGCGTTTCTGATCGGTATTTTTAGACGCTTCAGAGTCTCACATCAGGTATTTATAAAAGACAAAAAGGAGAGCAATTGGGTTTTCATGAGCGTTTATTCGGGTTTATGGTAAAGAGGAAGGGTTAAACTACCGTCAGGGTTATTAAACTACTCATGAAAATGCCGCTCAGAACGTGTATAGATGCCTCGTCAAATATGTGTGCTTGGGCCCGGAAATGTTAAAAATATGGCGTTGTAATGTAAAAAATATGGCGTTCTAATGTAAAAAAAATACGGCGTTCTAATGTAAAAAAATACGGCGTTCTAATGTTAAGAAATACGGCGTTCTAATGTAAAAAAATACGGCGTTCTAATGTAAAAAAATACGGCGTTCTAATGTAAAAAATACGGCGTTCTAATGTAAAAAAAAATACGGAGTTCTAATGTTAAAATATATGGCGCTCTAATGTTAAAAATACGGCGTTCTAATGTAAAAAAAAATACGGCGTTCTAATGTAAAAAAAAATACGGCGTTCTAATGTAAAAAAATACGGCGTTCTAATGTAAAAAAAAATACGGAGTTTTAATGTTAAGAAATACGGCGTTCTAATGTAAAAAATACGGCGTTTTAATGTTAAGAAATACGGCGTTCTAATGTAAAAAATACGGCGTTCTAATGTAAAAAAAATACGGCGTTCTAATGTAAAAAAAATACGGAGTTCTAATGTTAAAATATATGGCGCTCTGAGTGGAAATGTTAAAGATGTGATTTTAAGATAAGTTTTATAATCCGTTTGCGAACTTTCTCTATAAAATTGCAAGTATTATTAACTCGCATAAATATTGTAAAGAAGAACTGTATTGTATTTTTAAGAACTATTTCAAGAGGAAAGAAACGAAAACATGAAGTCCTATAAAAAGATGTAATAATAAGTATTGATAATCTGTTTACAAACTTTCCTCTGCCTAAATTCATATAAAATAAATGTTTAATGATATTTCTAAGGGCTATTTGAAGTTATAAAAAGGACGAAAATTGTGCCGCCTAAGGGTCGATCTAAAAATACATATTAATAATGATATGCTTACAAACCTTCTTTGACAAAACTACTAATAAAATGCATTACTAAAGGTCGAATGAATACTTATAATATATTTTTTCATAGACGCTTTCGAGGTAAAAAAGCAAAAAAAGTAAATAGCGATCTAAAATATAGTTACTCAGTTTTACATAACGACGCTTTCGAGGTAAAAACGCAAAAAAGCAGGCTAAGCGGGGGTCTAAAAATATAGTTACACTCTGCTTACAAACCGTCGCTGCGGAAAATAAATGTTGAGGAGCAAAACTGAGCGTCAGAAGGATTAGACGAGTGAACTTTTTACAAACTGTTCCCGATATTGATTTTTTAATGTGGACAGCCTCATACTTTTTCGCTTTTAGGAGTAACAGTGATATTGCCGGCTTTTTTCTACATTTTTTTTATCGCACTTAAACTGTATCCGTAGCTGTAAAAAAAAAAAAATCCTAGCAGAAATGGAAAAAAAAAAAATTAGGTTTCATGATTATACAGAGGAAAAAAGTATAAAGCTGTTAACGAGCCTTCTCCGCGTAAAAGCAAGGTTGAAGCGCGTAAGTAAAATACAGGAGAATAGAATGATCACCTTAGTATCAACTATTTCAATGTAAGAAAAAACGACCTAAAATCGTATTATTCTATTTACAAACCTTCTATACGTAAAATAATAAGTAATAATAATATTTTTCACTCGCGATTTCAATGCAAAAAATTTTAAAACAGCAAAGACGCATTAGTACCAAGTATTTCAAGGTGATAAACAGAGAATATATGGGTGATTAAAGCGCATTATTACCTTAGCTTGGAAATATAACTGATCTTCTCTGCGTAGCCACTTGAAATAACACCAAAAACTGAGGAAAGCAAAGGAAGAAAAAACAATAAAAACAGCAGGGATTTAAGACGCATTAGTACCAAAAACAATAAAAACAGCAGGCAATTAAGACGCATTAGTACCAAAAACAATAAAAACAGCAGGGAATTAAGACGCATTAGTACCAAAAACAATAAAAACAGCAGGCAATTAAGACGCATTAGTACCAAAAACAATAAAAACAGCAGGCAATTAAGACGCATTAGTACCAAGAAAAACAATAAAAACAGCAGGCAATTAAGACGCATTAGTACCAAGAAAAACAATAAAAACAGCAGGCAATTAAGACGCATTAGTACCAAGAAAAACAATAAAAACAGCAGGCAATTAAGACGCATTAGTACCAATAAAACAATAAAAACAGCAGGCAATTAAGACGCATTAGTACCAAGAAAAACAATAAAAACAGCAGGGAATTAAGACGCATTAGTACCAAGAAAAACAATAAAACAGCAGGTAATTAAGACGCATTAGTACCAAGAAAACAATAAAAACAGCAGGGAATTAAGACGCATTAGTACCAAAAACAATAAAAACAGCAGGCAGTAAAGACGCATTAGTACCAAGTTTTCAAGGTGATAAACAGAGAATATATGGGTGATTAAAGCGCATTATTACCTTAGCTTGAAAATAAAACTCTCCCCTATTGATCTCCGCGTGCTACTTGAAATACAACCAAACCGCTGAGCTAACTAAACTAAGAAAAAACTAGAATAATTACCATTTTAACTATTATTTTATGGCAAGGAAGGAGTAGATTATTAAGACAAGTAAATAGATCGGTCTTAAAATAGTGAAATACTTCCCCTTAATGGTCTCCGCGTAGCTACTTGAAATACAACCAAAACGCTGAGCCAACTAAACTGTTCTATGGCAAGGAAGAAGTAGAATATTGAAGCAAGTAAATAGATCGGTCTAAATATACTAAAATTCTTCCCCTAATGATCTCTGCGTAGTTACTCGGAATAACATCCAATCTCTTAGCTAAGTAAACTAAGAAAAAATAAAATCTTTTTAACAACTGTTCTATGGCAAGGAAGGAGTAGATAATTAAGACGAATAAATAAGTCGGTCTTAAAACACTAAACTTCTTCCCCTAATGATCTCTGCGCAGTTACTCGAAATAACACCCAATCTCTTAGCTAAGTAAACTAAGAAAAAAAAATCATTGCCTTTTTAACAACTGTTCTATGGCAAGGAAGTAGGTTATTAAGACGAATAAATAAGTCGGTCTTAAGATACTAAAATTCTTCCCCTAATGATCTTCTCAGCGTAGTTACTCGAAACAACATCCAATCTCTTAGCTAAGTAAACTAAGAAAAAAAAATCATTACCTTTTTAACAACTGTTCTATGGGAAGGAAGTAGATTATCAAGAATACAGAGTTCGATCTAAAAATACTAAAATACTCCCCTTAACGATCTTCTCTGCGTAGTTACTCGAAACAACATCCAATCTCTTAGCTAAGTAAACTAATAAAAATAAAAAAAATCATTGCCTTTTTAACAACTGTTCTATGGGAAGGAAGTAGGTTATCAAGACGAATACAGAGTTCGATCTAAAAATACTAAAATACTCCCCTTAACGATCTTCTCTGCGTATAAGTAGCCTAACACGTAAACATTAATGTAGGTAAAAAAATGAAGACTAACCATAATATTTCTCCCTAGCTATTTCAAGGCCGCAAAAAAGGATTAGATAATTAAGACGCATACAAATAGCTCAGTCTAAAAATACGAAGGCACTCCCCCAGCCGCTAACCTTGTCGGCGTAGCTACAGGAAACACCGACGAAATGCTTGGCTACTATCGACTTTTTAATGGAGAGTAAGAAAGAGATGGATATAAACCGCGAACTACGATTTTAAGGAGATCACAAACCGCGAACTGTGAATTTATGGGCATCACAAACCGCGAACTGTGAATTTATGGGCATCACATAACGCGAGCTGTGAATATAAGGGAATCACAAACCGCGACCTATGAATTTAAGGGCATCATAAACCGCGAACTGTGAGTTTATGGGCATCACAAACCGTGAACTATGAATTTAAGGGCATCACAAACCGCGAACTATGAATTTAAGGGCATCACAAACCGCGAACAATGAATTTAAGGGCATCACAAACCGCGAACTATGAATTTAAGGGCATCACAAACCGCGACCTATGAATTTAAGGGCATCGCAAACCGCGAACTATGAATTTAAGGGCATCACAAACCGCGAACTATGAATTTAAGGGCATCACAAACCGCGAACTATGAATTTAAGGGCATCACAAACCGCGAACTATGAATTTAAGGGCATCACAAACCGCGAACTATGAATTTAAGGGCATCGCAGACCGCGAACTATGAATTTAAGGGCATCACAAACCGCGAACTATGAATTTAAGGGCATCACAAACCGCGAACTATGAATTTAAGGGCATCGCAAACCGCGAACTATGAATTTAAGGGCATCACAAACCGCAAACTGTGAATTTAAGGGAATCACAAACAGCGAACTGTGAATTGAAGGACATAAACCGCGAAGAAAGAATTGAAAGACTTTAACCGCGAAGAAAGAATTGAAAGACTTTAACCGCGAAGAAAGAATTGAAAGTCTTTAACCGCGAAGAAAGAATTGAAAGTCTTTAACCGCGAAGAAAGAATTGAGTCTTTAACCGCGAAGAAAGAATTGAAAGTCTTTAACCGCGAAGAAAGATTTGAAAGACTTTAACCGCGAAGAAAGAATTGAAAGTCTTTAACCGCGAAGAAAGAATTGAAAGTCTTTAACCGCGAAGAAAGAACTGAAAGTCTTTAACCGCGAAGAAAGATTTGAAAGACTTTAACCGCGAAGAAAGAATTGAAAGTCTTTAACCGCGAAGAAAGAATTGCAAGACTTTAACCGCGAAGAAAGAAGTGAAAGACTTTAACCGCGAAGAAAGAATTGAAAGACTTTAATCGCGAAGAAAGAATTGAAAGTCTTTAATCGCGAAGAAAGAACTGAAAGACTTTAACCGCGAAGAAAGAATTGAAAGACTTTAACCGCGAAGAAAGAATTGAAAGACTTTAACCGCGAAGAAAGAATTGAAAGACTTTAACCGCGAAGAAAGAATTGAAGGACATAAATCCTGACCAACAAACTTAAGGGAATAAACCGCGAAAAAGAAATTGATTAAAGACCATAAACAACGAACAAGAATCAAGGCGCGTAAACCTTAATCTAGGCACAAACTGGAGAATACAAACCGCGATATACCTACAAACTAAAGGGATTAAACCACAACTTAAAACAATGGACTTAAACTACAAATTAAAACATTACCAAATCTCACACACAGATATACGCACACATAAACACTAATTAAACCAAACCAAACCAAAACGAATGATAAGAAAAACAAAACAAAAAACACAAAAAAACGGAAACAAGAAAATTATGAAGAAAAGAAATGGCGGATGATTACAAATACCGATAAATTAACACCATTGCCCCTCCTCCTCTTCCTCCTCCTCCCAGCCCTAAAAGAATCAACCACGTTCTACTTAAGCGCCGTAAATCACGCGGAATCCTCCAAGCTTCCGGTAGAGCAGCTGATGATGATGACGATGATGAGAGGAAGGCGCGGATAATTACCGTGCGGCGAAGAGCAACACCGCACGATAATGAGGAAGAGGCGGTCACTTCAGCGGTTGAGGAATGTTATGAGAGAGAGGGAGGGCGAGAGGGAGAGCGCGGTAGAGAGAGAGAGAGAGAGAGAGAGAGATGAAAACCACAAGAGAATATACAAATGTTGGTAGGGGAAGAAGAGGAAAAGGAGGAGGAGGAAAAATGAAAAGGAGAAAAAAGAGAAAAAATATTGAGGAAGCAAAAGAAAATAACAATAGAGAAGAAAAATCAAAAGCAAATAGGAATGAGAGAGAGAGAGAGAGAGAGAGAGAGAGAGAGAGAGAGAGAGAGAGAGAGAGAGAGTGTATGCCAATAGGTCTGATAATTATGAAGTTCCGAGAATTTCACACACACACACACACACACACACACACACACACACACACACACACACACACACACATTCAAAGACTCACTCTAAATGACTGTCTTAAATAAAACAAAAAATCATAATTACGACATTTAAGGATAATTTTCAATACTACAAGAAAATTAAGTAGATAATCACGCATTCAGAAGGCGCTAAGTAAACCCATGTTCGCGCAATGTAAGCACTTAATGAGAGAGAGAGAGAGAGAGAGAGAGAGAGAGAGAGAGAGAGAGAGAGAGAGAGAGAGAGAGAGAGAGAGAGAGAGAGAAAAGAGCTGTATTTGGAACTGATTGAGGGTGGAAGAAATTATGGAAAAAATTATATCAAAATAAAAATAACTTCTATTACTATTATTACTACTATAAACTTCCACTACTACTAGCCTACTACTATTATTATTACTACTACTACCACCACTACTACTTCTACTATTACTACTACTACTATTACTACAACCATATAACAAAAAAAAGTAAAACTGCAAATAATAATAATAATAATAATAATAATAATATGATACACACACACACACACACACGCACACACACACACAAGAAAACTAAACAAAAAGGAGAGAAAGAAAGAGAGAAAAATAACCGCTCAAGTGTGATATGAAGCAGGAGGAGGAGGAGGAGGAGGAGGAGGGAGAGAAAAGGCAAACATTATATAAATATTACGCGTTTTTTGTGACATGCGAGTTTTTTTCTGTTCTTGCGGTGACGACGGCATGAGAGAGAGAGAGAGAGAGAGAGAGAGAGAGAGAGAGAGAGAGAGAGAGAGAGAGAGAGAGTACTACATGTGTTGGTGGTTATGATAAGATGAAGATGTTGGGTGTGGTTGACAGACAGACAGACAGACGTACAAACACACACACAGACAGGCTTCCACACGTGTTTGCTACAGTGATGATTATGATGATGGAGAAAAGAATATATAAAAGAAGATACAAGCAAAAATTGGTTTACTAATAGAGTGATGGAGAAGTGAGTCTTACAGTCTTTTTGGCAGTCATGTGGTGAGTGCCAACACGAAGGAGGAGAAGGAAATGGAAAAGGACGATTCATAGGTATAAGATTATGAAAGAGGAAGGGGAGACGGGAGACGTGGAGAAGAGTGGAAAAGAAGACATGTATAGGATATTGGATTAGACTGAGGAGGTGGAGTAAACAGAGATGGAAAAGAAAGGAAAATTAACAAGAAAAAGGAGAAGGAAGATGTAGAGAGAAGGAGACGTAGAGGAGGAGAGGGAAAAGAAGACAGGTCGCATGTATAGGATATTGGATTAGACTGAGGAGGTGGAGTAAACAGAGATGGAAAAGAAAGGAAAATTAACAAGAAAAAGGGAAAGGAAGACGTAGAGCAGAGGAGACGTAGAGGAGGAGAAGGAAAAGAAGACAGGTCGCATGTATAGGATATTGGATTAGACTGAGGAGGTGGAGTAAACAGAGATGGAAAAGAAAGGAAAATTAACAAGAAAAAGGGAAAGGAAGACGTAGAGAAGAGGAGACATAGAGGAGGAGAGGGAAAAGAAGACAGGTCGCATGTATAGGATATTGGATTAGACAGAAGAGGTGGCGTAGAGAGAAATGGAAAAGAAAGGAAAATTAACAAGAAAAAAGAAAAGGAAGACGTAGAGAGAAGGAGACGTAGAGGAGGAGAGGGAAAAGAAGACAGGTCGCATGTATAGGATATTGGATTAGACTGAAAAGGTGGAGAAAATTGAGATGGAAAAGAAAGGAAAATCAACGAGAAGATGAAGGAAAAGGAAGAAGACGAGGAAAAATAGGAGAAAAGATAGATGGAGGAGAATGAAACGGGAAAAAGAGAAATAGGAAAAAAATAAGAGGAAGGATAACAGGATAATGGAGATGGAAAAAAAACGAAACAAAAGGAGGAAAAGAAGAAAAATTAAGGACACATTCATACATAGGCTACATTACATTAGTTGACCACCACCACCACCACCACCTTCAATATACAGTCAAGACACTCCTAATGATCTAACTGTAATGATGAGAAGGAGGAGGAAGACGATGGTGTTAGTGAGGTGGTGGCGGCGGCGGGAACGGTCAAGGCAGGCAGGCAGTCGGGCGGTCGGGTAGGTCGGTCGGTCGGGCTACAAGATCGGACTGCCCGCTTCCCCGCCCGCCCGACCGCTCGCCTCCCGCTCTGACCGCCGCCCACCCTCGCCTGGCCGCCCGTCACCGCTGCCCGCGTCTTGTCACTCACGGGGGAAGAAATAAATTATATACTCAAGGAAGATGTGAAGGAGGAGGAGGAGGAGGAGGAGGAGAAGGAGGAGGAGGAGAGAGAACAAGAAGTTTCCATTTTCATTTCCTTCTGCTTCGTTTTCTTCCTCCTCCATCATCTCCTCTTTCTTCCTTATTCTTTTTTTCCTATTTTTTTCCTTCCTCCTCATCCCTCCCTATTTCCTTCCTTCGTTTCTTTCTCCGCCTTTTGCTCCTCGTTCTTTCTTATTTCCTTCTTTTCTTTCTCCTTTCCTCTTTTCCTCCTCATTCTTTCTAACTTCCTTCTTTTCTTTCTCTTTTTTCCTTCTCGTTCGTCTTTCCTTCCTTTCTTCATTTCCTTTTTCTCCTCCTCCTCCTCCTCCTTCCAAAAGCGTATCCATCAACCCTCACATCAATAATAATAATAATAATAATAATAATAATAATAATAATAATAATAATAGCCTAATCGTATAAACCATCACTTCCCCTTTCGAATAATAAAACACAAACATTTCTTATCAATAATATTTCATCTTTTAAACATCAATCAATTTATCAGTCAGCGCCATTTTAATTTCTCTATATCACATTTCCATTCCCTCTCTTCACTAATATATATGCAACGTGACACCATTATTACCATTATCCTCTTACACACCCATCATCAATTTCCATCACCCCAAACCTATATTTATTCTATTATTACATATACTTCCATCTCCTCCTCCTCCTCCTCTTTTTCGTCAATCAATAACCAACGTGACATTTTCACCATTTCCTTTTCCCATTCACTTTTTTCCTTCATTTCAGAGAGAGAGAGAGAGATTAGTTTGCTTCTTCCCTACGGATAAAGTTTAATGTATCTTTCTTTTTAGGTTATAATTTATATTATGTGAAACGCAGAACCTATTATATTGATCTACTGCTAGGCATTCATTTATCTTCTTATTTTAGCCTAATTTATATATTTTTCCGGTTATAGTATTCTTGAAACGCACAAGGACCACCCTCTTTTTCTTCTTCCCAACACCTTTTTTTTCCTTCTCCTTTTTTCTTCATTTATCTTCTTATTTTAGCCTAATTTATATATTTTTCCGGTTATAGTATTCTTGAAACGCACAAGGACCACCCTCTTTTTCTTCTTCCCAACACCTTTTTTTTCCTTCTCCTTTTTTCTTCTTTAGTAATGGCGTACGTTTCCGGGTCACGTCTGAGTTTAGGTATTTATCGCCAATCATCATGGATCATTTTACCCTTCGACACGACTCAATGATGATTTGACACGAGTAGAATAATAATTTAGACGCCGCCATCACCAGTCAGTCAGAGAACGAGTCAGTCAGTCAGGCAGGCAGGCTGTCAATGGCTTCCTGGTATTTCTTAATCAACGTTTTCTCTCGTTTTCCGGCTCGCCTGTGAATCGTTGCTCGTGAAACTGCTAATAAGCATGTTGGTGGATTCGTGTTCTTGACGTCTTTTTGGTTCTAATATCCTTCTCTCTCTTTCTTCTTATCCTTTTTCTTTTTCTTTTTCTATTTCTCCTCCTTATGCATTTCCGTTTCTTCCTCACTTTCCATTCTCCACTTCATACTATCTTTCTATTCCTGTCCCGTGTCCTCCTAAATTTCCTGATACCTTCTTTTTATCTCTTTCCTTCTCCCTCTCCTCTTCCGTCTCCTCCTCCATTATCCCATAAATGAGATCTTCCTTCCTCTCTCCTTTCTTCTTCTCGTCTAGTCCCGTCCCATCCTAATCCTCTATTATCCTATACATGTGATCTTTCCTTTTCCTTTTCCACCTTCAGCTCCTCCTCCTCCTCGTCCTCCGCCTCTTCCATTTTCCTACATAATTATCGCTTCGGATGTGGTCGAAACTAACACGCAAAAACACACTTATATATGTACTTGTAATTCGCCTTTTGCTCTACCTAGAATGAGTTTAATATGTATTCTTTATAATGGCTAGAGTTACTTATCGAGACGGGACACCCAACTCCCCAAACAGCAAGAAAGAAACGAATCAGACATGATATGAAGAAACTAGAGAATCAGACATCTCTGTATTGGTTGCCTACTTTCCACGAGCTATCCAAAATTAGAGATACATAATTTTCCAATGGAGTAAATTTTGGCCAACGGAGTAACAACGAAACAGACAAAACTGATGAAGGGCACATTCGAGGACACTTATTTTACCTCATTACTGGTTGCCTACTTCTCATGAGCCATTCAAATTGAGTCATACAATAATAATCTACTTTGTATTGGTTTTCACAAGCTCACACTCGGGGCAGCGCAAAAACCTGACTCCATGGGCTCGATATAGGAAGAAAGATCAATTATTAAGACATGATACCAGGAAAGAAAGACGCGAGAGCTTTATCTTTTTGTATTTGCTAAGCAGTAATTCGAATAGAGTCTTGTTTTCTTTGTTCATGTTCACAATCATTTCAGCGCAACAAACAAACTCCATGGGCTCAAATTAGAAAGAAAAAAGTAATTATTAAGACATGAACGCAGGAATGAAAGAAGCATGGAGAATCTATATAGCCTATCTTTTTAACTATCTCTTGGTTGCCTACTTCTCAACCAACAACTCCTTGGGCTCAAAATAGAAAGAAAGATCAATTATTCAGACAAGATCGAAGGAAAGAAAGAAGTTTTTTTTTTTTTTTTTTTTTTTTTACAGCAAAGGAGACAGTTCAAGGGCACAAAAAAAACAAACATTAATAAAAAAAAAGCCCGCTACTCACTGCTCCTAAAAAGAATCCAAAGAGGTGGCCGAAAGATAGGTCAGTTTCGGGAGGAGAGCATGGATTATATATCTTTTTACTATCTCCTGGTTGCATACTTCTCAACAAACAACTCCATGGGCTCGAAATAGAAAAGAAAGAGCAATTATTGACATGATCGGAGGAAGGCAGCACGCGAAGACATCCACGTGTATTTATTTATTGTTTTCAGTGGCTATAAAACTCGAGGACAATAAACTCAGTCCGGGCAAAAATGAGCGGAGAGGAAAAGACTGGTAGACATGAGGGTGACCAAGGCATCTCTCTGACGTGAACTGGTGCCCAACTGAAGACGTGTCACTCAGTCATTATCTTTTCTTAATTGTTATGATAATTGAGACATGATAATTAACTTCAAGATGTCAAAGAAGTGAGGAAGAGGGCCGATGCGGAGAAAAAAAGACATGAAAAAAGATCTTTCACTTCATATGATCCACTCAATACTAATTTTTTTTACTAATTGCTGTGTTAATTGAGGCACAGAAACATACCCCAAAAATACGAAAGGAATGAAATAAAAAACAGTATTAGAAAGAGAAAACACGGACATGAACTGGTATATCCCATTAAAGACGTGTTACTTAATTATCACCTTTTCTTTTAATTGCTGTGGTAACTGGGACACGAAAACATACCCAAAAATACGAAAGGAGTGAGAAAAAGTGTATTCGTAAGAGAAAACACGGACATGATCTGGTATATCCCACTAAGGACGTGTTACTTAATAATCACTTTTTCTTTTAATTGTTAGCAAGAGAAAACACGGACATGAACCGGTATATCCCACTAAGGACGTGTTACTTAATTATCACTTTTTCTTTTAATTGCTGTGGTAACCGAGACACGAAAACGTACCCAAAAATACGAAAGGAGAAAAAGTGTATTAGTAAGAGAAAACACGGACATGATCTGGTATATCCCACTAAGAACGCGTCACTTAATAATCACTTTCTCTTAATTGCTGTGTTTATTGAGGCAGGAAAACAAACCCCAAGATCCCGATAAAGTGAAAAATTATGTACCGTATTAAACAGGAAATTACGTAAAGATGATGTGGATTAACACCTCACACTCAGTAATTATCTTTCTTAATGGCTATGGTAATTAAGAACGGACAATAAACTTCGAGATGCCAAAGTAGACACAAAGAAGGGTATTCCAATTCATAATACGCGTCACTCAATAATTTTCTTTTTTTAATTAACTGCTTAGATGATTAGGAGAGGACAGCAAACTCCAAAAATGCCAGAGTGAAAAAAAAAAGTATGGAAAAGAAAAGAAAAAACGGACATGAAAAAGGTAGCCCATATCATGCGTATCACTCAATAATCAACGTTTTCTTAATTGCTACGGGTATGGTAAATGAGATACGAAAACATACCCAAAAATACGAGAGGAGTGCAAAACAATATAAACACATACGCTGAGAAAAGTATAACCTGACCTGAAGACGATATCCCACTCTATACGTGTCGCTCAATAATAACTTCTTTTAATTGCTTTGATAACTGAGGCAGGTATTAACAAGCTCCCAGATGCCAATAAAGCAAAAAATAAATATGTATTGATAAGAAAAAAAACTAAAAATGAAAAAAAAAAGGTTATCCCGGTTATCACGTGTCACTTAATAATCATGTTTTCTTAATTCATTTGATAATTAAGACAAAACAAATTCGATGTCTATGAGTGAAAAAAAAAATGACATGCCGGTACGCTAAGTGAACCACGAGTGCATGAAAAAAGTTATGAAGGTGATTATTAAGTGACA
Source organism: Eriocheir sinensis (assembly GCF_024679095.1). Taxonomy (NCBI): domain Eukaryota; kingdom Metazoa; phylum Arthropoda; class Malacostraca; order Decapoda; family Varunidae; genus Eriocheir; species Eriocheir sinensis. Next base: position 11,307,280 of record NC_066559.1, read on the forward strand.
CCTACCATTGTTATTTTGCTTGTCATGATATTAAATTAAGACAGAAAAAACAAAATTCGAGGTGCTATGGGAGCGAAGAGAACGATGGTAAAAAAAATCACGGACAGGAAAAAGGTATCCGGATAATTACCGTACGTGTCACGCGCCATAATTATTTTCTTTAATTGCTATGGTAATTACGACGGGTAGAAAAAAAATAATACTCCGTGATGACGAGGAGTTGTAAGGAAAAACATGTATGACAAAACACCAAGAAACATGAAAAGGTAGGCAACCCGCTTTCAATTATGTCACCCACAGTAATTATTTTTTTCCTAATTAATACGAGAATTATGACAGGACCGGGATACTCAGTGATGACAAGTTAAATAAAAAAATAAAAAGGAATAATCTCATGTATGGGTACGTTCGCCCATCATTAACCTGTCACATGCAATAGGTAAGATATAGTAATTTGTTTTTAATGGGTATGCTTGTCTATTATTCACCTGTTAAACGGCATTGGTGATAATAATAAAAAATAAAGAATAGGACGGCCAACCCAGCAAAGCCACGCGTCAAGGAGTGACTGATGACTTAATTAGTGATGACAGCGACTTAACTACTCAAGAGCGATGACTTACTTTTCTTCTCCTGCATGGCGGCGGCGGCGGCGGCGTTCCTCAGGTCGTAATGCTGACGAAGTTGCAGAAGAGGAGGAAGAGGAGGAGGAGGAGGAGGAGGCGGCAGCTGCGAAGTCGAAGTCTGCGGCACTCGAAGTCATGCGTGGTGGTACGCCCCTGCCCCTCCTCCCTCACCCCACACATCACTCCCCCACCCCGCCACTTTGCACTAGGCCACACACTTTCCCGCACTTAGCACCACTTTACGGGGGGCGAGAGGGGGTCAGTGCTCAACCCGCGGCGCTGGGATTCACGCGGTCCCGCACTTAGCACCACTTTAGGGGGGCGAGAGGGGGTCAGTGCTCAACCCGCGGCGCTGGGATTCACACGGCAGGCACACTACGTCGGGGGTAATTGGCTCATCGGGCACCGGCGTGAGTGGAGCGCCTCTCCGCCTCCTGCGATCATGGTCACCTCGTGTGGTTCCCTATTTCTCTATCCTGGCCGCCCTGCCCTAACGTAGCCTCGGGCGGGGACGTGGGCGGCGCTGAGGGCGAGGAGAGGGACGTGTCTGGCGGGCGGTGAGGCTGGTTGGATAGCGCACGGTCGCCCTCTTCAGTCACCTAACAACTCAACTAACTACCACTGGGATCCTTCCACCGCGAGTTCACTCACTTTTCAGCGTGTACGAGGCGAGTGTGGTGATGCCGCACCCTGAGACCACTGCTCGCCACCCAGCCACCACCAGCCACCCCACACCGCGGCCTGCCTCGCCACTCCACCTCCTCACACGATGCTGGCCTGCACGGGGGGGACAGGCAGGCTCATCTCACGCACTCACGTCGATAATTGATATTGCAGGAGCCTGAACAGCCCCGTGGAAAACAGTAACACAGGGGGAGTAGACACGGGTAAGGAAGGGTGTCAGATGCCATGTACCACCACTCGCCCTATCTCCGGCTCCCCTGCTACCCTCCCTACCCTCCCTGCCATCCCTGCCCGGCCAAGGCATCTACACCCCCATATTGCAGCCTCCACACCCCTACGCACACCCAGCCTCAGCACAGCTTTGCCTCCCACGTGATTCTCAAGCTTCCCTCACTCTAAGGTCCTCGGTAAAGCATCACAGGACACCGGAACCCACGAAATGGACCCACGAATGCCCACAGCGCTGGCATCCCTCCCAGGTTGCCATACACAGTACCTACCTACCCGAATAGGGAGGAATTCACTATCTCCCTAAATTATTCATAGCCTTTACGAGAATATTCAGTGTGCAGGCTAATGTGTGTGTGTGTGTGTGTGTGTGTGAGATGACCCTTCTCTCGGGCAAGGAGGCAACCTAACTATGCCTTCGAGGGACTTCTAACGTCTAGCAGTGCGGGTTGTTCTCCTCCCGCACCTGACATCTTACTACCTAGTTGTTAGAGACGTGTGGGTCTTCACATCTCACAAATTTCTCGCCCAATTAAACCAACCTGTAGGCAGACACGGGCCCGCCCCTCGGCCTCACCACCACCCTTCTTAGCCATTATGTACGCCTGTTCTTGGCGATGCGGGCCCCTAACACGAGCTGGGGACTTGTCAGTGTGTACCAGAAGGTGTTGAATGCTATTTTAGACCGTCCTGAGCTTGTACGTTTGGCAGTGATGTAATATGGCGAGGTTCTACCCTTCAGAGATGCGCCTGCCCCACTAGCGAGGTTCCCCACTACCCAAACCTAGATCATCTGTTTCCCTCGCCCCCCGCCTCTCATCCGTCCCTCAAATGCCACGGCGGTGAGTGAAGGCGGGAGTCTTGCCAGGGGATCAAGTGAGAGGGGCAGAGGTTTGAAAGGGAGAGCAAGCGGGAGAGATGGAGAGCGAAAAAAAGAGGAAACTGGCGCCCCTTCTCGGCTGTTGGTTCCCTCACTCGGAGTGTCGCGTGGTGATGGCCCGCCTCCGCTGGCCCCCCGCTGCTGCCGACTCCCACACTCCTTATATCATTTCATATAGCCCCCCGCCGCCCTTCCCACCGCGAAGTGACTAATCCCCCTTCTGTACCAGCTATTTAACCCTGCCAATTACCGCCCCGGACAATGTTCCACGCCGCTAATAGCTCAGGGGAACGGCCGAATAATGCGAGGCGCTGAGAGGGACGAGTGGTGGCGTCTGGCAGCCTCGTCACCTTGCCTGGGCGCCTTACAATGTCTTCATCAACACTCGCGTCTCAAGGAGCGGTTTTCTCTCCCTCTCCCAGCGCTCGCCAGCCGGAGTTTTCGCCTTCAATATTTATCGCCGCCTATCGCCTCCCATCGCCCGCTGCCTGACACTTCCCTCGGCGGCCGCGGGGACGGAGGCGCACTGATGTATGAGGACGGCGCTTGCGGGAGGCGACGAGTGTGAATAAAAGTGATGTATTAGTGGCAATTCTACACTTTATGTCTTAATCAAGTTGGGCTCGGCGGCGGCGGGCAGACAGACCGACACAGCCAGCGCAAGGGGCGGGGAGGGAGGGAGGGAGGGAACACACCATATGATTTAGATGTGTGGGGAGAGAGAGAGAGAGAGAGAGACTGTCACGTTAGGGCGCAGCAATTTGAGCCGATTTTAAAACGTTCTTAAGTAAACAGATGAAGAGGTTGATGAAAATGGATGCTGTCACGAGGAACATCATCTTTCTGCCGTGATGTTACGAGATGCTGCTCTCTCTCTCTCTCTCTCTCTCTCTCTCTCTCTCTCTCTCTCGTAATCTCTTCCTTCAATCCCAAACTTCCTCTCTTCTTTCCTTCCTTCTCCTTCATATCTCCCCATCTCTTAAACCCTCTCTCCCTCTTCATCTCCCGAACTCCTTCCCTTCCTTCAATCCCAAACATCCTTCTTCACTCTTATCTCTTTCCTTCTCCTTCCTTCTTCCTTCCACTGGCTACTCTTTCTCTCCTTCAGTTTCTTCTTTCACATAATCTTCTAATATCTCTCACTTCTCTTTCCCTCTCTCCCTCCCATTCCTTAGTTCTTTTCTCCCTCCCTCGCTTAATCTTCCCAAACCTCTTTCTCTCCCTCCCTCCTTCCAATCCCTTACCCTTTCTCTCCTTCACTTTCTTTTCACATAATCTTCTTCCCTTTCCTTAATCCCTTACTCCCTCCTGTCACTTCATCCCTTTCTTCCCTTCGCTACCCCTTTCTTCCTTTCCTCCATCTCCTATTCCTTTCTCTCCCTCTCCCTCTTTATCGTCTTTGTCTATTCATCTTCCTTAAATTTTCTCCCTTTCTTCCTTTCTCCCTCCCTCTTCCTACCTCTCCCATCACTTCACTTTCTTCTCCTTCCCTCTCTCTCTCTCTCTCTCTCTCTCTCTCTCTCTGACCTTTCTTTTCCTCCTGCCCACTCTTTCCTTCTTTCCTCCTCCCTCCTCCCCCCTCTCTCCCTCTCTCTCTCCAAACTGCCTGACTGTGGGTTTTCTTAATTAGTTTAGCTTATCTTCATCTTCTTTTCCTCCTTCTCATCTTCTTATCTTTACTCTTTATGTTATTATTTTTCTTTTTTATATATTTTTCTTATTTTCTTCCTTATCTTTATCTTATTCTTCTTTCACTCTTTTTCCATCTCCTTCGCTTTCTATTTTTTTCTGCCTCATCCTTCTCCTCTTCCTTCGTCTCTGCTTTTGCTCTCATTTATTTATTTATTTTCCTTTTCCTTCTTTTCTCATATTCTTCCTCTCCATCGTCCTAATTTAGTCCTATCTTTTCCTTCTCCAATTTCCTCCTCTTCCTTCTCTTCCTCCTTCCTCTATACTTTTCCTCTCATTATTTTTCTTCTCTTTCCTTCTTTTCTCATATTCTTCCTCTCCATCTTCTTAATATAGCCCCATCCTTTCCTTCTCCAATTTCCTCCTCCTCCTCCTTCTCCTTCAGGAACGGCGATCATTTCCGGCGAAGGAGGAGGAGAGGGTGGTGGTGGTGGTGGTGACCTTGTATGCCGCAAACGTTCCCATCACCACCAACCCCATTTCTCTCGCCCTCCCATCCGCTTCCCATCACCTCTTCCCTAAACGAGGCTGGTGGTGGTGGTGGTGGTGAGGGTGGTGTAGGAAATGGTTTTAAGAATCTAACTTCCTTGGTGGTGGTGGTGGTGGTAATGGTGATGGATGTGGTGGTGGTGATGGTGGTAGTCTGTAGTGGTGTTGGTAATGGATTTAAAAGTGCTTGAGGAACTTGTACTGGTGGTGATGGTGATGATGGATGTGGTGTGGTGGTGGTGGTGATGATGGTGATGAAAAATGTACTTTAGATTAAGTGGTGGTGAATGTGGTGAAAAATATTTAGTGGTGGAAGTTGTGGTAGTGGTGGTGGTGGTGGTGATGATAGTGGTGGTGGTGGTGATGATAGTGGTGGTGGTGGAGTTTGTTTATCCAGTAACCACATGAAAACACTACTAATTTCTACACATAAACGATTACTACTACTACTACAACTACTACTACTACTACTACTACTACAACTACAACTACTACTACTACTACTACTACTGCTACTACTACTACTACTACCACAACCACTATCACTATTACTACTCCAATAACAACGACAACAACAACCACAATAATAATAATAATAATAATAATAATAATAATAATAATAATAATAATAATAATAATAATAATAATGATAATGATAATACAACACCTCTACATTATCCTAACAACAACAACAACAACAACAACAACAGCAAAATCAACACACTCCTGACAGCCAACAGCCAACAGCAGCCTCTAATTATTATCTGCTGGTGTGTGAGTCAACGGGCAACACACACACACACACACACACACACACACACACACACACACACACACACACACACACACACCTTCCTATCGTTCTTTCTCTTCTCTTTACACTCTCCTTTTTTTTTTCCTTTTTTTTCCTTTCCTTTCATTTCGATCCTTCTCTCCTCTCCTTCCTTTTCCCTTTTCCTCTATTTTTTTTCTTATTCCTTCCTTCTCTTTATTTTTTTCTATTCTACGTTTTCACCTTCTTTCTTAATTCCTGTTTTCTCTCCTCTCTTCCTTTCCTTTCCTCTGTTCCTTTTCTTTCCCTCTTTCTTTCTTTTCCTTTCTCATTTCTCTTTCTCCCTTTCTGTCTTCTAATCATCCTTCCTTTCTCACACACACACACACTTAATACCACTTTTCTCTCCTCCTCTTTTCTCTCCTTTTATCATCTTTCTTTCCTTTCCTTCTTTCTTTCTCTCCTTTTCATATTTCTTCCTTCCTTTCTCCCTTCTAACCCTCCTTCCTTTCTTCCTAACACCCTTCCTCCCCACACATTATCTTTCACTTCTCTCCCTAATTCTTCTTTTCTTTCCTCTTTCATTCATCTCATTCCTTCTTATCCTTTCCTTCTATTTCCTTTTCTTCTAGCCCTCCTTCCTTTCTTCCTTACACCCTTCCTCCCCACACATTATCTTTCACTTCTCTCCCTAATTCTTCTTTTCTTTCCCCTTTCATTCATCTCTTTCCTTCTTATCCTTTCCTTCTATTTCCTTTTCTTCTAACCCTCCTTTCTTTCTTCCTTACACCCTTCCTCCCCACACATTATCTTTCACTTCTCTCCCTAATTCTTCTTTTCTTTCCCCTTTCCTTCATCTCTTTCCTTCTTATCCTTTCCTTCTATTTCCCTTTCTTGTAACCCTCCTTCCTTTCTTCCTGAGCCAACTCTCTCCTCCCCCCACACGCACGCATTTGTAGAAGGAGAATGTCGGGCTAATTCGAGCTGGCATACGGAGGCGATAATTATGTCACTCACGCCCATATTACAAGCGCTCCCTTCCTCGGCCCGTCCCTTGAGATCGGTGCCAACAATATCAATCACCCCGCCAGACGCCGCCGCTCCCTTCATACATACGAGGTCTCAATGCACTGCCCTGATGGCTTTATGGCTACACCCCGCATATTAGTTTTAGGTGTTGGTTATGGTGTGGTGTGGGTAGGGCTTTCTCTCCTTCTTTTCTTGTTCTTTTCCTGTTACTGTTTCTGTTACACCTTGTTTTCCCCTGTCATTCCCTGTACCGCAACCCCATAGCTCTCCCTTCTCTGTCTCTCGCTCTCTCCTTTTCTTGTTCTTTCCCTGTTACTGTCTCTGTTACACCTTGTTTTCCCCTGTCATTCCCTGTACCGCAACCCCAAAACTCTTCCTTCATTTTCTCTCTCTCTCCCGCTCTCTCCTTTTTATCTATTTCCTCCTTTTACCCTTTTTTTCCTGTTCTTTCCCTGTCTATTTTGTCCCCTGTTTCTCCCTTTCATTCCCTGTATCGCAACCCCATAGCTCTCCCTTCATTTTCTCTCTCTCTCCCGCTCTCTCCTTTTCTTCTATTTCCTCCTTTTACCCTTCTTTTTCCTGTTCTTTCCCTGTCTATTTTGTCCCCTGTTTCTCCCTGTCATTCCCAATACTGTAAACTCATAACTTTCTCTCCCTTAACTTTTTCTCCCTCTCCTTTTCTTTAATTTTATCCATTTTCCCTTTTTCCAATCTTTCCCCTAAAACCTCCTTTCCTCTCTGCATTTCCCCGCTTACTACCAAATCAACTAACTAACTAATGGATTATCTAACTATCTAACTAACAAATTAACTGGCTAACTAACCTTTAAGTCTTAGAAAAGCTCATATATTGGGAACGGGGTCTGCATGGCTGCCTGAAATTACTGGAACCTGACGTCAAGGGAACAACAGCAACAGCGGCCTTATAACACGGCTGATCGGCTGCACACGTGGTTGTTGTCGCGGTGAGTCAGACGCGTGATATACGGCGTGAGGGTGAGTCTTTGTTTCTGCCGTGACGCTGCCTGCCGCTGCCTACCTGTCTGTCGGCCGCTCTCAGGTGTGTTGTGCGGACGGGCGCGTGACCACAAAAAGGAGGTGTTTCAGCCGCGTTCTGGGTTATGGTTCTTGTAGTGTAGCAAAGGATGGGAAGGAGGGGAAGACAGATTGAAGTGAGGTGAGAGAAGGAGGGAAAGGGAGAAGAGAGAGAGGAGGGAAAGAGGAAAGTGAGGGGAAGGAAGGAGAGAAAGAGAGATTTTAGGAGAGGAAAGGATTAAGGAGGGAGGAGAAAAGAGAGACAGGGAGGGAATCATGGAGAAAGAGAGAAAGAAGGAAAGAAATGAGACTTGCACTTTCTTCTCTTTGGCGACATATTGTATTCCTCTTCTATAATTCCTCCCCTTTCTCATTTTCTTTAACTACTTCTTCCTCACTTCTTTCAATTTCTGTCCTTCCCTTCTACGATTAAACCTCCCAGTATTCCTTTTCTTCCCTTCCTTCCTTCTCACTCTTTCTTTCCTTCCTTTCTACGGCGACAACTGAGAGAAAAAATGAAGAGAAAAATGGAACGAGAGAAAATTATAGCTTAAATTTACGTTATGAAGAGATGAAGAAGACATGAAAGAAGAAGGGCAAGAAAAAAAGCTAGCATATAAAACTGAAATAGAGAGAATTGAAAGGAACAAGAGAAGGAGACAAAAAAGAAAGATAAAAAAGAAACTATAAAACTGTGAAAGAAAAATGCAGTGAAAATAAAAAAAGAGAATTGAAGAGGAAAAATACGAAAGAATGGAGTAGAAGGCCAAGAAATGAGAGGATATTAAATGTAAACCCTTCAGTAGTTCGTCGGCCGGAGCATCGCCAGTGACGGGAGGGTTCTATATAGGGCAGCCCCGCGCCAGTCCACGGAGGAGCCTCGCCACACTATGAACCCCGGCCAGCCACACCCAGCCAGCGAGTCAGTTCCACATAATTCCAGTCAGTCAGCCGAGTACTCCCAGTCAGTCAGTCCCACTAAGAGTCAGTCAGCCACTCCCAGTTAGTCAGTCAATCCCATACCACACGCACTGTACTCTCTGCTAAGCCATGCCGTAAGGAAGATCATAAAGTGGAAGAGAGAGAGAGAGAGCGATATTAAAGAAACAAAAGTGGAAAAGAAACGAAGAGAGATTGAATAGTGGTATGATAGGAGTAAGGAGATTAATGTGAGGAAAAGGAAGATAGGAAAAGTGGATATACAACTGTAAGAAAAATAGATTAAACAGAAAGAAAGGAATGTTTTGTTAGGGAGAGAATAAGAAGGAAACCAGTAAAAAATAGAGATAAAACTGAAAAATCTGTGTTAGGGTGAGCGAGACAAGAAGGGTAAAGAGAGATTGATATGAAACCTGA
>NC_066559.1:11321067-11338567 GCF_024679095.1 Eriocheir sinensis
CCCAGAACCCCCGGGGAAGGAAGGCTGTGGGCGCAGACTCAAGGCTTCTCCTCCTCCTCCTCCTCCTCCTTTTCCATCTGCTTCCACCACCTCCTCTTTCGCCTACTTTTTCTTCTTCTTTTTCTTTCTCTTCTTCTTCTTCTTCTTTTCTTCATTTTCTTCTTCTTCATATTCTCCTCCTCCTCCTCCTTCTTTTCCATCTCCTTCTTCCACCACCCCTTCTTTCGCCTACTTCTCCTTCCTCTTCTTTTTCCTTTTTCTTCTTCTTCTTCTTCTTCTTCTTCTTCTTTTTCTTCTTCTTCTTCCCCCTCCTCCTCCTACTGATCATCTTCCTTCTTTCCTTCCTACTCGCTCCTCTTCCATCTCTTTCCCTCTTTAACGCCTCCGTGGTCTAGTGGTTAGCGTGCCTACCTACGAATCCGCGGGTACGGGGTTCGAATCCAGGCTGTGCAGTTCACCCAGCTGTTCATCCTTCCCTTCGGTCTGGGGGATAATTGGGTGCCTGGGGAAACCTGGGGAAGGGGCACTGTGGTAACCCGGATGTCTCACTGGCCTTGTGTCCCGGGGGTAATGGGTTCTCCCTCCTACCACAGGCTCAAGGGGCAATGTTACGGAGATGAGCACTGGAGCCACGCGGAGCTATAGCGTATGATCCCAAATTTAGCTTTACCTTACCTTACTTTTCTCCTCCTCCTCCTCCTCCCTTCCTTTTCCTCCTATCCAATCTTCTTTTCCTTTCTCTTCTTACTCTTCCTTGGGACCTTGGGACCTTGGGTCCCAAAATAGTAACCATACATACATCATGAATGGGAGACCTCTGCAAGCGATGCAGGAGGAAAAGGATCTTGGAGTCACTATCAGCAGTGACCTGAAACACGCGAATCACTGTAAAAAAGCATACAACAAGGCCAACATTATGCTCGGGTTCATAGCGAGGAACTTCGAGTGTAAAACACCAGACGTGATGCTATCCTTGTATAATTCCATGGTAAGACCGCACCTCGAGTATGCAGTGCAGTTCTGGTCTCCCGATTACAGAAAGGACATTGCTCTACTGGAAAGGATTCAGCGACGCGCCACAAAGATGATTCCAACCTTCAGGGCTCAACCGTACGAGGAACGACTCAAGCGACTCAATCTCTTTACATTGGAGAAAAGGCGCCTACGAGGGGATATGATTCAAGTCTTCAAGTATCTAAAAAAGTTCAATAACGTCGATTACTCCAAATTCTTTGAACTGCATACCAACTCAAGAACTAGAAATAACGGTTTACCCATTCAGTCGAGTCGATGTAACACAGACATTGGAAGGAGTTTCTTTTCAAACCGAGTCATCCGCCACTGGAACAATCTTCCCTCAGAAGTAGTAAATGCGAATACCATCAACTCCTTCAAATATAGAATCGACCGTCATTTCGCTGCGTCGGGAGTAAACTGAATAACGAGGGGCTTCCATCTGCTCCTCAATATCGAGGTGCTTTCATCTGCTCACCAAGCCCCAAGTGGCGGTCGAGCAGATTAAATCACCCAAGCGGGCGACCTCGTAATGAGCCAATAGGCTTTCTGTTGCCTGCATTTCCATGTTTCCATGTTGTCTTCCTCCTCCCTCCTCTTTCTCCTCTATACTCTCTTCACACCTTCTAACTCTCCCTCTTCCTCCTCCTCCTCCTCCTCCTCCTCCTCCTCTTCCTCCTTCCTCCTGATCCTCCATTTCCATCTCTTCCTCATTTCACCTTTTATCTCTCAAAATTAACAAATCATCCATCCTCCTCCTCCTCCTCCCAACACCTCGCCTCCTTCCTCCTCTTCCTTTCTCATTTTCTCCTCCTTCCCCTCCATCATCTTCCTTCAGTCCCCTTCCCTCTATCTTCCCCCTCTTTACCTCCATTTTGATATCTTCCTCTCCTTCACCCACACCTATTTGAACCTTCCTCCTCCTCCTCCTGCTCCTCCTCCTCCTCGTCCTCGCCCTTCTCCTTCTTCATCATCTCCATCTTCTGTCTTCACTTTCTCTTTCTACTGTTCCATCCTTTTCTTCTTCTCTTTCATAAATCTCAATCTCTTTCGCTTCGTCATCTCCCTCCTGCCCCCTCCCTTTTCTCTCCTCTTTCCCCTCCTTATAATATCTTCCTCTCCTTACCTTACACCTTTTCGAACCTTAATTCCTCCTCCTCCTCCTCCTCCTCCAAACACCTCTCGTCGCCTCCCCCCCCCCCTCATTAGCCCCAGTATCAGCGGGCACCCCATAATCCCGCGCCTCGCCCCGCAGCCCATCATCGGTAATTACCACCACCTTGCGCGCACCCTCTGGCGGCGGGGGCGGGAAGCTCGTCACGCTGATCCTCACTCTTGTCCCTCTCAGCCTCCGCCAATTGGTACTGATATTTTTTTTTTTTTTGTCTCATCTCTCTCCTCGATATTGCTCCTGCCATGTTATACTCGTTCTCCTATACTTATCCTACTCGTTCTGTCCTGTTCTCCTCTTCTTCCATAGCTTCATCATTGCCTTCCTCCTCCTCGTCTTCAGACTGCGGGGTACCTGATCCGGGCCTTCAAGCACTCATTAGTTCCTTCGGGCTTAGCATCTTGCGAAGGCAAAGTCGCTGCCGCTAACCACGTCACTCCGGCGGCGGGGATTTTGTGAGGGCGAGGGAGAACAGATGAATGGAAGGACGTATGGTATTGAGCAAGTTCAGCAATGTCGATCACTCTAAGCTCTTCACGCTTCACACTAACCCCTAAACAAGTAACAACGATCAAGCAATTCAAGCAAGTGATGCAGTACAGACATCGGCGGGAGTTATTTATTGACCAGAGTTGTCCGCCACTGGAACAATCTTCCTGCAGAAATAGTTAGTGCAGAAACAATCAATTCCTTCAGGTACTTAAACAAAATCAGTATTGTCGATCACTCTGTCTAAGCTCTTCACGCTTCACACTAACCCCTGAACAAGTAACAACGATCAAGCAATTCAAGCAAGCGATGCAGTATACAGACATCGGCAGGAGTCATTTTTCGAACAGAGTTGTCCGCCGCTGGAACAATCTCCCTGCAGAAATTGTTAGTGCAAAAACAATCAATTCCTTCAAAAACCGCACTGAGCGTCACTTTGCTGCATCAGGGGTGGACTGAGCACAGCAGCGCGTACGTCTGAATGTGATTTAATCCGGTACCAGCGACGGGCCAAATTTGTGGCTTTACCGTGTAGCAGCGACGGGCCAAATTTGTGGCTTTACCGTGTAGCAGCGACGGGCCAAATTTGTGGCTTTACCGTGTAGCAGCGACGGGCCAAATTTATGCCATGATATAAACCCCCAAAAATAGATGATGCATAAACTGATCACAAATGCGTTGATATATATTATGAAAAGGTTTGTGTGAGTGATGATTTTTTTCTCATTATTCTCGAAACATGATCCCCCACGATACCAGGTTAATCCTTCTGTAGGTCAATCACGTGGCTGAGATATCAACAAGGTCACTGAAGCAGGCAGCCTCGTGAGACCCAACAGGCTTTCTGCTGTCTGCTCGTTCGTATTTCCATGTTTCCTCCTCCTCTTCCTCCTCCTCCTCCTCCCTCATCAGTTATTTTGCTGTCATCATCGCTATTATCATCATTCTTCTTCTTGTTATCTATTCTCCTCCTTTCACTTGCTTTCTCATTCCGTTTCCTTCTCCTCCTACTCTTCTTTTCTCCTCAATCTTTTCCGCCTCTTCCTCAACTCTGTCTTCTCCTCTTCCTCCTCTTTCTCTTCATCTCCACTTCATTTCTCTCCTCATATTAATCCTTCTCATGTCTTCATTTTCTCCTCTCCTCCAACTCCTCCCCCTCCTTCTTGTCCGCCCTCTTCCTTTCCTCCTCCTCCTCCTCCTCCTCCTCCTCCTCCTCCTCCTCCTCCTCCTTCTCATGTTCTAATTCTATTCTCTTCCTCCGCCTTCACTTCTTAATCTCTCAATCTGTCTTGTCCTCCTCCTCCTCCTCCCCCTCCTCCTCCTCCTCCTCCTCCTCCTCCTCCTCTCTAATATCTAATTCTGTTCTCTTCCTTCACTTCATCCCTCAATCTTTCTTCCCTTACTTCTCATTCCTCCTCCTCCTCCTCCTCCTCCTCCTCCTCCTCCTCCTCAGTCTCGCCTGACCTCCTCAAAGGGACAGACGTTGACCTTGCTGCTGCTGCGGCATCAAACCTTAACCTTGCTTTTCACCTCGTCTGGTGAAACGACACTTGTTATTTTGTGTGTGAATCGACTCCGTGTGTTACATTTTAACGTCACAACTTTTGAAATCCGTTCATCCACGTTTTTAATTAACCGTTACTTAAATAGGCCCGTACGCCTTCTCAGAAATCGAACGACTAACTGTGCTTGTTTACTTTTCTGATTTAGCACCACTCAACTTAATTAATTAACGTCTAACTCAGTGCTGTGACGCGTCTAACTAGTGTTTGAAGTGTTGCGAGGATTACCTTACAGTGAGAGGACTTCCCTGCTGAGCTGAGCGGTTAAGTTATATATCGACTTTTTTTGTGTTTCCTGTCTTTCCTCAGTAGGATTACAACTGCACGACCTAACACAGCACCCAGTGAAAGACAGTGAGCTTCTTGTGTCTAACTAACGTAGAAAATCTGTCACTAACGTAGAAGTACAAAGCTTGACCCGTATACCAGCACACCTGTTTTGAAAAGGAGGAAAAGTTTAATCCCCCAGAGAATTTTAATCCCGGAGGGAAAACACGTGCGGGCCCTCATAGACGCCACACCTCAAACTCTCCCGCGTGACTCGACCGATTTAAAGCCGCCTCCCTCCAGGTGTTGACCTTAGTCCACGCGGATACAAAATTCATCTTAACTATAAAGCACACAATTATATCGTCTTGCAACAGTAAATAAAAATTAAAAAAAAGAAGTAATCATGCCGTCCAACTATCTCAATTGCTGTAATTGTTCAAAGAAATATGCTGCGATTCATTACCAAGCCAGCGACTCGATGTGTAGGTACTGTGTCTTAGACTTACGTATTCAGGCACTACAAACAACCAACGAGGAACTACAACGCTCCAATGCGTTGATCTGGGACACCATGATGGCCTTCCCTCAACTCCCTACCCCTCATTCTTCTTCTTCTTCTTCTTCTTTCCCCGCCCTTCCTACTCCAGCTTCCTCCTCCTCAAACTCATATTCTGACGTTCTGACCCAACTACATACCTCCTCCTCCTCCTCTGCCTCGCCTGAACCCGCCTCCATCCTTAATATTCCTTCCGCCCCATCCACCTCCCTTGCTACCTCATCCACTCCCACTCCCTCTTCTCCCTCCACCACCCTTGACTCCTCCCCTATCCTCATCACCACTCCATCTTCCCCTACAACCTCCAACACGATCTCCTCTGCCTCGCCTCAACCACCCCCCTCCTCTGCAACGCCAGATCCCGCCACCCTTACCATTCCTTCTACTCCATCCACCTCCCTTCCTACCCCATCCACCTCCATCCACAGTACCACTCCCCTTTCTCCCGCTCTCCCTTCCTCTCCCTCCAACACCCTTGACTCCTCCCCTATCCTCATCACCACTCCATCCTCCACTTCCACCTCCAACACGAACTCAACCTCCGCCTCCTCCTCCACTTCTGATACCACATCTCCCTCCATCCACACCTCACCCTCCACCCTTTCCCAGCCACCCACTACTAACACCACCACCACTTCCAAACCCACCTTAGCCCGCGCTCCCTCTTGTACCTCGCGCCCTTCCAGAAGAAATCACAAGACCATTCTACCAGCTGTCACTTGTACGAACCAGACGCTGTTTCCTGGTATGGGCAAACTAACTACTAGAGTCAATTTAGTTGGAGACAGTGTGGTGAGAGGCCAACGTACGGAGTTTTGTGGTCGGAATACGTTGACACGGCAGCGTTTCTGTATCCCCGGAGCCAAACTGGACGATATTGAATCAGCTGTCGATGCAGTTTCAGTAAATGCGAAGGACGACACAGTGTATCTGATCCATGCGGGAACCAACGACCTTCAGTCAACTCAAATTCAGGACCTGTTAGCAAAATACCGTCAAGTCATTCGGAAATACAAGACCAAGTCCCTCACATCCTCGTCTCTGGAATTCTACCGAGTCAATACGTTCGCCGGATACAACAACAGTAAAGCGTACGGCGTCAACACTAGTCTAAAGCAGTTATGTAACGATGAAGGCGTAGGGTTCACGAACGCATGGCATCACTTCAACCAGCGCCCAGATTTGTTTTGGGAGGACGGACTCCACTTGAACGAGGTTGGTTCGGCGCGGCTAGGAAGGCTCCTGAACGATGCAGTTGAAAGCTTCTCGAAAAGCTATTCAAAACTGGAGGCGAGGGCAAGGCAAAGGCAACCCTTGATCAACCGAACCGTAGCGTCGATGCGGCTTGCAAGAAACTGTGTAACCAACGACGCCTCGAAAAGCGAACTCATTCAACTCAACGCGGCCAAACCAGTAGTCACATTTCCATTTTGTACACAAATGCACGCAGTCTATTACCCAAAAAGGACGAAATTAGGGCGTATATTGCAACTGAGAAACCAGATGTGGTAGCCATCACAGAGACTTGGGCCAACTCTGCACATCTAGTATCTGAACTGTCATTTCCCGGGTACGAAAGCTTCCAAAAAAATCGAATGCACAAGAAAGGAGGAGGAGTAATTTGCTACGTAAAAAGTACGCTCCTGCCATAAAAATAGACAAACAGGATGCAGAAATTACGACTCCGTCTATGTGGAAATAACTGCGAATAATAAGAAACTAACACTTGCGATCGTATACAGGCCTCCAAAACAACAAGCAGCCGATGACACTGCCCTGTACGAAGAGCTTCACTCTTTAACACAAAGTAAACAAGCAATAATAATTGGGGACTTTAATTGCCCTAACATTGACTGGGGACAATTGACTGGAGATCAAGAGGTAACAGGCTTATAGAAATGGTGGAGGATTCGTTCCTCACTCAAGTTGTAACTCAACCAACAAGAAAACAATCTGCTGGATCTGGTATTAGTAAGCGACCCGACCTCATTCGCGACTGTGAAGTTGGTGAAAAAATTATCGGTTGCGATCACCACTTAATCCGTTTCAATGTCAACATAAGTCACAAACTCGTAGACAATCCGTCAGTGATACCAGACTACAACCAAGCAAATTTCAACCTAGCCCGTGAGCTGCTTCCCTCCGCGACCTGGGACCAACTTCACCTAACCGACAATACAATCGACAACGTGTGGAACAACTTCAAAGATAAGCTTTTGGGAGTAGAAAAGGCTACAGTGCCGACGAAACCCAGGCGAGTAAATGGTGCCGTAGATCCACCGTGGATGACCAGAGAAATAAAAGGGCGGTAAACTTAAAAAAGGAATTATAACCTAATGAAGAGAATGACACGGCCGAAGCCCGTACTCAGTACCACAACAGCCTCAGAGCTTGTCGCACCCTTATTCAGAGTAGTAAACGCAACTACGAAAAACAAATAGCGCGTGACATCAAGACAAACTCAAAAATTCTTCACATACATCAGATCGAAAAAGAAAGTAAAATCAATATTGGTCCCTGACAGACGAGACTGGAGCTGCAACTCGGGACAGTAAACAGATGGCCAGAATCCTCAACAGTAACTTCGCATCCGTATTCACAGTCGAAAACATAGAAACCTTGCCCGAGAACCCTGACCCGCCGAGGGAATCACGCCCTGAAAATTGACTCAATATGCGACCAAGAAGTGAAAGAGTATTTGGATAAACTCGACACGAACAAGTCAACAGGACCTGACGGTTTGTCCCGCAGTTATTAAAAGAGCTTAAACAACAAATACTTCAGCCACTCACTAACATATTCAACCAGTCTGTTCAATTGAAAAAGGTCCCGGAAGACTGGAAGATGGCGAACGTAACACCAATTTTCAAAAAGGAGACAAAAGCGTTGCATTAAACTACAGGCCCATAAGTTTGACATCAGTGGCAGGAAAAATACTCGAAAAGATTATTAGAGACAAACTTGTTAAGTTTCTAGAAGACAATAATGTAATCTCCGACACCCAGCATGGCTTCAGAAACAAGCGCTCCTGCCTAACGAATTTATTAGACTTCTTCCAAGGTATATATAAGAACTGGGATGCCCACATCCCCAGTGATGTTATATACCTGGACTTTCAGAAAGCCTTCGACAAGGTACCGCACGAGCGACTCCTTCAAAAACTGCACTCGGCGGGCATTGGAGCCAATCTGATCGCGTGGATAAGAGATTGGCTCACCGACAGAAAACAACGAGTACTACTCAACGGACAGCCTTCCGATTGGCTTCCAGTCACTAGTGGAGTGCCTCAGGGGTCAGTGCTGGGACCCATTCTCTTCATCATATATATCAACGACCTCGAATCAGGACTGAAATCCACAATATCGAAATTTGCTGATGACACTAAGGTGGGGGGAAAGGCCCTCACAAAGACCGACTGCGAAATCATTCAGAAAGACCTCAATCACATTATCGAATGGTCGGAAAAATGGCAAATGTCCTTTAATGTTGACAAATGCAAAGTCATGCACATTGGGTCCAGAAATAGTAAACACACATACATCATGAATGGGAGACCTCTGCAAGCGATGCAGGAGGAAAGGATCTTGAGTCACTCTCAGCAGTGCCCTGACACACGCGACTCACTGTAAAAAAGCATACAACAAAGCCAACACTATGCTCGGGTTCATAGCGAGGAACTTCGAGTGTAAAACGCCAGACGTGATGCTATCCTTGTATAATTCCATGGTAAGACCGCACCTCGAGTATGCAGTACAGTTCTGGTCTCCTAATTACAGAAAGGACATTGATTTACTGGAAAGGATTCAACGACGCGCCACGAAAATGATACCAACCTTAAGGGCTCAACCGTACGAGGAACGACTCAAGCGACTCAATCTCTTTACATTGGAGAAAAGACGCCTACGAGGAGATATGATTCAAGTCTTCAAGTATCTAAAAAAATTCAATAACGTCGATTACTCCAATTTCTTTGAATTGCAAACCAACCTAAGAACTAGAAATAACGGTTTACCCATTCAGTCTAGTCGATGTAACACAGACATCGGAAGGAGTTTCTTTTCAAACCGAGTCATCCGTCACTGGAACAATCTTCCTTCAGAAGTAGTAAATGCGAATACTATCAACTCCTTCAAATATAGAATCGACCGTCACTTCGCTGCGTCGGGAGTAAACTGAATATTGAGTTGCTTTCATCTGCTCCTCAATATCGAGGCGCTTTCATCTGCTCCTCAATGTCGAGGTGCTTTCATCTGCTCCCCAGGCCCCAGGCTGTCGAGCAGATTAAATCACCAAAGCGGGCAACCTCGTAATGAGCCAATAGGCTTTCTGTTGCCTGCGTTTCCATGTTTCCATGTTTCCTCCTCCTCCTTCCCTTCCTCCTCCTCCTCTTCCTTGTCCTCGTTATTCCATCCTCCCCACTACTCCGTCTCATCATTATCTTCTTCCTCCTCCTCCTCCTCCTCCTCCTCCTCCTCTTCTTCCTCCTCCTCCTCCTCCTCCTCCTCCTCTTCTTCCTCCTCCTCCTTGCCTCATGCCTTAATCATCTCCTCCTTCCTTGTCTTCATCACTTAATTTATCAATCCATTCTTCTTCTTTCTTTCCTCCTCCTCCTCCTCCTCTTCCTCCTTCTTTCTTTGTTTTCTTCTTCTTTTCTTCAATTTCTTTCTCTTATATTATTCTTTTCCTCTTCTTTTTTTTATCTCCTCTCCACCTCCTTCTTCTTCCTAACTTCCTCTTCCTTCTCCTCCTCCTCTTCTTTCTTGCCCTCCTTTTCTTACTCCTCTATAATTCCCTATCTCTTCTATCTCTCTTCCTATCTTTATTCTTATCTCCCTGCACTATCTCCTTTTATTTACTTCTTGTTCAGTTTTCCTTCTTTACTTCCCTCCCTTCCTTCCCTCCTTCCTTTTCCCTTTCTCTCCCTCCCTCTCTTCCTTTCCCCAGTCTCCTTCCCTTCTTTCCCTTTCCTCTCCTTCCCTCCCTTCCTTTCCTCCTTCCTTTTCCCCTTCTCTTTCCCCCTTCTCTCCTTTCCTTCTTAACCTTTCCTCTCCTTCCTCTCCATTCCTTTCCTCCTTCCTTTTCCCCTTCCTTTTTCCCTTCTCTCCTTCCCTCCCTTTCCTTTCCTTCCCTTCTCCCATTCCTTTCCTCCTTCCTTTTCCCCTTCCTTTTCCTCCTTTTCTCCCTCCCTCTCTTCCTTTCCCCTCTCTCATTCCCTCCTTTCCCTTTCCTCTCCTTCCCTCCCTTTCCTTTCCTTCCCTCTTTCTCCTCCCTTCCCTTGTGTCTCATCAAGTTATTCTTTGTGTGTAAAATTTTTAAGTCGCAATCTTTCTCTGCTTCCTCTCTTACTTCAATTTTCTACTTCCTCCTCCTCCTCCTCCTCCTCTCCTCCCCCCCCTCCATCACGCTGTCAGTAGCCTCGCAAAACACGGGCCCGGCGGCGGCAAACATGGCGGCGACGCCTTCCAGATCAAGGCAAATAAAGGCATTGGCAGGGAGGGAGGGAGGGAGGAGAGAGAGAGAGAGAGAGAGAGGGGGACTGCTGTGATGGGGGGGGGGGTCAGAGAGCAAATGGGGGGAGAATGAAGGGAGGGAAGGTGGGAGGAAAGGAGGGAAGGGGGGAGGAGGAGGGGGAAGTAAGAGAAGGGGTTAAGAGAGGAGGAGGAGGAGGAAAGGATGAGGGTGGGGTAGGGAGGGGAAGGGATGGAGGGAGGTGTGGAAGGGGGAAGGAGGAGGAGGAGAAGGGAAGAAAAATGTATAATGAAGTTAGTCAGTGAAGATGGGAGGGAGGAGAAGACGGAGGGGGGAAGAGGGGAAGAAGGGGGAGGAGGGGAAGGAGGAGGAAGGGGGGGGGAGGGAGGAGGGAGAAATTACAGTGTCCACGAAAGTTATGGTGAAAGATTACTACATGCCTGTGAGAACGATGACGGAGGGGAACTGATGGTGATGGTGGTGGTGATGGTGGTGGTGATGGTGGTGGTAGTGGTGGTGATGGTAGTGGTGAGGATAGAGGTAGTGGTGGTGAGGATGGAGGTAGTGGTGGTGGTGGTGGTGGTGGTAGTGATGGAGATGGTAGTGGTGAGGACAGAGTTAGTGGTGATGACGATAGAGGTAGTGGTGGTGGTGGTGATGGTGGTGGTGATAGTAATAACAGTAATGATGATACTGGTGATGATGGTGGCTGTTATAGTAGTGGTGGTGATGATGGAGGTGGTAGTGGTGATGATGGTGATGAAGATGGTGATGCTGGTGATAGACATAATAGTAATGATGATATGGGTGATGATGGTGGCTGATATAGTAGTGGTGGTGATGATGGAGGTGGTGGTGGTGGTGGTGATGGTGATGATAGTGGTGATGATGGGGGTATCATGATCTATTTTCGACCTCATTTCAAGTTTATCACTCCCATTTTTCTCTCTCCCTCCTCCTCTTCTTCCTCTTCTTCCTCCTCTTCTTCCTCTTCTTCCTCCTCTTCTTCCTCCTCTTCTTCCTCTTCTTCCTCCTCTTCTTCCTCTTCTTCCTCCTCTTCCTCCTCTTCTTCCTCTTCTTCCTCCTCTTCTTCCTCTTCTTCCTCCTCTTCTTCCTCCTCTTCTTCCTCTTCTTCCTCTTCTTCCTCCTCTTCTTCCTCTTCTTCCTCCTCTTCTTCCTCTTCTTCCTCCTCTTCTTCCTCTTCTTCCTCCTCTTCTTCCTCTTCTTCCTCCTCTTCTTCCTCCTCTTCTTCCTCTTCTTCCTCCTCTTCTTCCTCTTCTTCCTCCTCTTCTTCCTCTTCTTTCTCTTCTTCCTCCTCTTCTTCCTCTTCTTCCTCCTCTTCTTCCTCTTCTTCCTCCTCTTCTTCCTCTTCTTCCTCCTCTTCTTCCTCTTCTTCCTCCTCTTCTTCCTCTTCTTCCTCCTCTTCTTCCTCACTTCCACCGTATACAATGTTATTATTATTATGACCTTCCCTGACAACCTGCAGTAAAAAAATAATGATAACAGAAACAATACTGAAACGAGAAGCGAACCAATCCTATTAAACTATCCTTCTTCGTCTTCCTCCTCCTCCTCCTCCTCTTCCTCTTGTGGCGTCGTGGTACAGGTAAAGGGAAGGTTAATCATCATACTCGTCATCGTCATTATCAACTTTTTATTTTCCTTCCTGTTTTTTTATTATTTTCCTCGTATTTCTTCTTTTTTTTATCAATGTTTTTCTTTCATTCTTTTTTCTTTCTCAGTCTTCCCTCGTTCCTTACTTCTAACTACATTCTTTTCTGTCTTAAATTCGTCTTATCTCCTCCTTTTTATCAATATTTTCCTTCTGTCTATCTTTCCTTCTTTCCTTCTTTCTTTTCTTGTGGTTATGTCTTTCTTCTTCCCATTTTCCTTATCGCCCCATTTTCTTCTGACCCTTTCCTTTTTATCAGCACTATTCTTCCTTGGTTCTTTCTTCTCCTTCTTTCTTTCTTTCTCTTTTCCCTTCATTTCTCTCGTTTCACACTCCCCCTTTATCGCCTGTAATACTTTTTCTCTCCATTCATCTTTTCAGTATTTTTTTCTCTTCTCGTTAACTTATTTTCTTTTTCCTTATCTCTCCTTTTTATCATTATTCTTCTTTCTCTTTCTCTTTCTTCCTCTTTATCACGCATTTTTTGTAGCTCTTTCGTTCCATTCGTCTTTTACTTTTTCCCATTCACTTTTTTTTTTGTTCCTATTTCTTCATTTTATCAACACTTTCTTTCTCTCTTTTTCTCTTTTCTTTCATGTCTTTCTCCTCACCCTCTTTATCACCCTTTCACTGTTATTCCTCTTTCTCATTCTCTTCATCTTTTGCCTCTTCCCCTTCTTCACATCTTCATTTTTTTTTAACTCATTCTACATTCATTCATTCATGTTTCAATTTCCTCCCTCATTCATTCTCACATTCTTCATCAATTTCCTTCATTCTTACTTCCATTCATTCATGCTTCAATCTCCTCCCATTCATTCTCACATTCTTCATCTGTTTCCTTCATTCTTACTTCATTCATTCATGTTTCAATCTCCTCTCTCATTCATTCTCACATTCTTCATCTGTTTCCTTCATTCTTATCTCCATTCATTCATGTTTCAATCTCCTCCCTCATTCATTCTCACATTCTTCATCAATTTCCTTCATTCTTACTTCCATTCATTCATGCTTCAATCTCCTCCCTCATTCATTCTCACATTCTTCATCAATTTCCTTCATTCTTATCTCCATTCATTCATGCTTCAATCTCCTCCCTCATTCATTCTCACATTCTTCATCAATTTCCTTCATTCTTATCTCCATTCATTCATGCTTCAATCTCCTCCCTCATTCATTCTCACATTCTTCATCAATTTCCTTCATTCTTATCTCCATTCATTCATGCTTCAATCTCCTCCCTCATTCATTCTCACATTCTTCATCTGTTTCCTTCATTCTTACTTCATCCATTCATGCTTCAATCTCCTCCCTCATTCATTCTCACATTCTTCATCTTTCTCTCTCTCTTTGCCTCCTCACTTCTCCTCTCTCTACCGCTGTCATATTCACCTATCCTCATTTATCTTCATTCATTTTTTTCATTATCTTAATCAGTATAATTATCTCTCATTCTTCATCTCTTATCGCCTTCTCCATCGCCATTTTCTCCTCTCATCGCCAACTTGTTATATAGTGTCTGATCATTTTATTCGACTTCCCTTCACACCTTCTTCTTCTTCTGTCTTGCAAGATGGAGAGAGGATGCAGGAAGGATGAAAATGGGAGAGTTAGTTATCTCATTTCCTCTTGCTATCCTCGGTACTGTATTTCTTTCTTTGTTTCCGTCCTGATAATAACCAAAAATAATATAAAAATAGTCACCTTCTTCTTATGCCCCGACAGCCTTCTTCACTCCTCTGACGAATGAGAGACGAAAAAATGAAAAACGAAAGAGCCATCCTCGCTTTTTTCGTCTCCTTCATCTCCCTCGAACCTGAATGTTCTCTTCTACTCTTCTAAATTCACAGCTGTCACCTTCTTCAACACTAAACATCCTCGGTCTATCCTTAACTCAAAATCTTAACTGGAAACTTCACATCTCCTCTCTCACTAAATCAACTTCCTCGAGGTTGGGCGTTCTGTATCGTCTCCGCCAGTTCTTCTCCCCCGCACAGTTGCTTATTTCCCCCTAACGAATGAAAGAAGAAGGAAGTATGAAAAACAAGCATATCTCCTTACAATTTTCATCTCCCTCGTCTTAGTACATCTTAAATTTTCTATAATCTCTTCTAATTCCACGGCATCCCTCCTCCATTCACAAGACGAGGAGAAGGAAGGATGATGAAGGTATACGATGAAGAGGAAGAGTGACTGGCCCAGGTAATGTTGCCCAGGTGAGGTGGAGCAAGCAGGTAGTTCTGGTAACATACAGGTAGACTAACAGAGCTATGCAACACTAGCCAGGTGAGAAAATGGAGCCCTTCGTTAACAGACAGCGCTGCAGGTACTGACATAGACCGGACAAGAGATTTTCGAACAAGCCTAAAATACACCTTTGAAGACACTGATGACAGGTAATCGGAGCAGGAAGTGAGGATAGGAAGTGAAAGGTGATAAAAGAGATTAAAAGGATGATAAG
This sequence comes from Eriocheir sinensis, assembly GCF_024679095.1. Taxonomy (NCBI): domain Eukaryota; kingdom Metazoa; phylum Arthropoda; class Malacostraca; order Decapoda; family Varunidae; genus Eriocheir; species Eriocheir sinensis. Next base: position 11,335,732 of record NC_066559.1, read on the forward strand.
AGAGAGAAAACCAGAACGAAGCAAGAATAAGACTCAGAAGGAGATACAGGAAGTAGAAGAAGGTGGGGGACGGAAAGAAATAAAAGATAAAGGAAAAAAAAGAGAGAGAAGAGAAGGATGGTCCAAGAAGGATATTGACAGAGAGAGACGAAGAGAGGAAGCTGTGGATGGAGATGAACAAAAAAAAAAAAAGAAATGCAGAAAGAAACTAAAGTGAACGATGGAGAAAGAAAGGAATTAAGAGAGAAAAATGAATAGAGAGAGAGAGAGAGAGAGAGAGAGAGAGAGAGAGAGAGAGAGAGAGAGAGAGAGAGAGAGAAAACAAGCAGGTAGCGGCCAGGTGTTCAGCGCACAGGTGTAAATCGAGGCCAATCGGAGTTTACCTGCTGACATTAAGGTGTTATTGTGTGTGTGTGTGTGTGTGTGTGTGTGTGTGTGTGTGTGTGTGTGTGTGTGTGTATGGAAAGAGAGAAAGATAAGAAAATACGAAATAAGGAAATAAGGAAGGAAGGAAGGAAGGAAGGAAAGAAGGAAGGAAGGAAGGAAGGAAGGAAAGAAGGAAGGAAGGAAGGAACGAACGAACGAAGGAAAGAAAAAGAGATGGGAGAAGAAAAGAAAGACAATAAAGAAAGAAAAACAGAAAAAAGAAAGAGAAAAATAAAAGGAAAAGGAAAAAGAAAAGAAGGAAATAAGAAGAAAAACGAAAAGGAACTGTGTGTGAGTGTGTGTGCGGGCGAAGAGGAGGGGGAGGAGGGGGGGGAGGGGGTTAGCGTGTGTGTGTGTGTGTGTGTCTGTGTGTGTGTGTGTGTGTGTGTGTGTGTGGCTGTATGGGTGTTTGCGCCACGCTGGGCCCTCTATGCCTGTGTGCCTGCGTGTCTTTGTTGGCTGTTTGTCGCGAGTTCGTCATTTATCATCTCGGGGACGGGAGGCGGTGGGGGCGGAGGTGGAGGGGGTGGGGGTGGAGGTGGAGGGGGTGGGGGTGTAGGTGGAGGGGGTGGGGTGACTATAAGAAAGATGATATTACCGCTACGACAACAATAACAGATACGACTACTACTACTACTACTACTACTACTACTACTACTACCACGACCATCACCGTTAGCTCCACCACTATACACATTTAGTCCACCAACCCCCACCACCACCCCCAGCCACCACCTCCACTCCCACCCCCACCAACACCAACACCACCACCAGCCCAATCACCATTTTCATCACCACCGTCGCCGCCTCCGCAAAAGGACAGCGGTTGAGTCGGGAGCCACAATTTATATGGAAAACCAGAACGGCGCGAGAATAAGAATCAGAGGAGATGAAGACATTAAGAGGAGGAGGAGGAGGAGGAGGGAGAGGGGCAATAAAAGAGGGAGAAGAAGAGAGAAGGAAAAGACAGAGAGAAGAGGAAGAGGAGGTGGGCAGGAATAACGAGAGGATAAGGAGAGAGGGAAGGGAAAGAGAATGTTGAGGGAAGGAAGAGACAGAGGAGAATGGGAGAAGATGAGAAAGGAGAAGTGGAGATGAGAGAAATGGAGAGAAAAAGAAAGGAAGAGAGAATTATGGAGAATGGAAAAGAGAGAGAAGAGGGAGAACAAGGAAGATGCGTGGAAGAAGAATTGACGAAAGAGGGAGAGGAGTAGAGAAGAGAATGAAAGAGAATGATAAAGAAAGGAAGAGAAAGAATAGAGAAGAAGGGAAAAGAAAGAGAAGGGAGAAAGAGAAAAGTGTCGATGGAAAAGAAAAAAAAGATAGAAAATGAAAGAAAAAGAATGAAGGAGAAAGAAAGAACGAGAGAGAGAGAGAGAGAGAGAGAGAGGAAGATGCGGAGAGACAGGAGGAAAGAGGAGCTTGGGAAGGGAAGAAGGGAGGGAAAGGAAGGGAGGAAGGGAGGAAAGCTGACCTCTGATGTTATCTTGATAATGACCACCACCACCACCACCACCAACACCACCACCACCACCACCGGCATACCACCGCCCTTACCTCCTTCCTCCCTTCTCTCCTTCTCTCTCTTTCCTCCCTTCCTTCCTTCCTTCCTTCCTTTCTTCTCTTGGTACTGCCTTGGTCTTTCCTTCCTTCCTTTCTTCCTTCCTGCCTTCTTTTCTTCCTTCTCTACTCTCTTCCTTCCTTGCTCTCTCATCCTTTCTTCCTTCCTTCCATTCTTCCTTCTCTCCTCTCTTCCGTCCTTGCTCTCTCATCCTCTCATCCTCCCTTCCTTTCCCCTTTCTCTCCTCTCTTCTTTCCTTGCTCTCTCATCCTTTCCTCCTCCCTTCCTTTCTTCCTTCATCTCATCCGTTATTCCTTCCTCCTTCACTTCCTCTCCTGTAATCGATCAGAGTTACAAGTTTACAGAACAAGCAACGGACGGCTCCGAACACTGAGGTCTTTTGTCACGTTAATGGTAGGGAAGCTTCGTCAGACAACCACCACCAGGGTCATAAAGCTACCCATGGAAACGCCTCCCACTCTCTCTCTCTCTCTCTCTCTCTCTCCTCTCTCTCTCTCTCTCTCTCTCTCTCTCTCTCTCTCTCTCTCTCTCTCTCTCTCTCTCTCTCTCTCTCTCTCTCTCTCTCTCTCTCTCTCTCTCTCTCTCTCTCTAAACAATTCGATAGATAGACAAATAGACATCAATAGATAGATAAAGAGAGATAGATAGATAGATATAAAGAGAGAGAGAGAGAGAGAGAGAGAGAGAGAGAGAGTCATTTGAATATTCATAGGTAAGACACAACACCGTTCGGCCTTACCTGTGTCGCCCGATGGATGCCAATTAATTTTAGTCCAGGTGAGAGGAGGAGGAGGAGGAGGAGGAGGAGGAGGAAGAAAAATAGGTCAT
>NC_066559.1:11343567-11353567 GCF_024679095.1 Eriocheir sinensis
CACACACACACACACACACGCAACTCTTACATTCTTGCGTGGTGATTCTCCATACAATTTCTTCTCCCTCCCCCTTCCCTCCTTTTCCTCCCCTTCCCTTCCCTCCCTTTCCTTCTCTCCCCCTCCCTCTACCCCTTACCCAATTACACCCTTCCTCCCTCCCATTCCTTCCTTCAACTATATATTAACTCTCCCATATTTATTCTTTCCTTTTCTTCCCTTCTTCTTCCTTCCCCTTTCTCTCCTCTCTTCTCTTCCTTTCCTCTCCTTTCTCTTTCTCTCCTCTTCCTCTCCCTCCTCCTTCTTTTCCTTTCCTCTCCTTTCCTTTCCTCCCTTCTTCTTCCTTTCCCTTCATCTTCTCCCTTTCTCTCCTCTCCTTCTTTCCTCCCTTTCTCATTCTCTCCCTCATATTCCAACTCTCCCTCATCCATTTTCCTCCCCCCTTCCCTCCCTTCTTCCCTCTTCCATTCCCCTCCCTCCATTTCCTCCTCTCTCCCTCAGCCTCCAGTTCTTCCTCCTTCTCTCCCTTCTTCACCCATACATCCGCCTCCCTCCCTCCTCTGATCCCTCCCCCTATTTAACCTTAGCGCCTCCTCCTCCTCCTCCTCCTCCTCCTCCTCCTCCTCCTCCTCCTCCTCGAACTAAGTACCTGGGACCAACACCGCCAGACTCAACACCATGACATCACCACTCGGGTATGGAAAACAGCCTGGTGGTGGTGGTGGTGGTGGTGTTTGTAGTGGTGGTGGTGGTGGTGATGGTGGTGGTGGAGGAGGAGGAAGAAGGGAGAGAGAGAGAGAGAGAGAGAGAGAGAGAGAGAGAGAGAGAGAGAGAGAGAGAGAGAGAGAGAGAGAGAGATAAGGGCAAGGACGTATGGAAGGAGAAGCTGGAAGAAGATGAAGAAGAGGAGAAGGAAAAAAAAAGAACAAGAAAAGGAGGAGGAGGAGGAGGAGGAGGAAGAAGACAGAGAGAAAGAGATAAGAAAGAGAGGAAGGTCGATTGGAGAGAGAGAGAGAGAAAAATCGGAAGAAGAAAGGAAGAGGAGGAGGAAGGAGAGAGGAGGAGGAGGAGGAAGAGGAAAAGACATAGAAGAGAAAGAAAGAAAGAAAGAAAGAAATGGAGGGGAAGGAAGGGGGCAAGGACGTATGGAAAGGGAAGAAGATGAAGAAGAGGAAGAAGAGGAGGAGGAGGAGGAGGAGGAGGAGGAGGAGGAGGAGGAGGAGGAGGAGGAGGAGAAACACGACAGGTGGCGATAGAGTCATTTGGTGAGCCCCCAGACAACCAGCTCGCCTTCCTCTCCCTTACCTCCCCTTACCCTCCCTTACCCACCCTTGCCCACCCTCCCTTAATCCCTCCCTACCTCAGCCTTTTCCTTCTTACCCAGCCTCACCCTCCCTTCTTCACCCAGCCTCTCTTCTTCCTCTCTCTTACCTCCCTTTACCCTCCCTTCACCCCCTCCCTACCTCAGCCTTTCCATTCTTACCCAGCCTCACCCTCCCTTCTTCACCCTGCCTCTCTTCTTCCTTATTCTCCCTTACCCTCCCTTACCTATCCTCCCTTCACCCTCCCTCAACCTCTCCCTCCCTCATCTTCTACTCCCCTTCCTTACTTTACCCTCCCTTATATCTCCCTCAATTTCTATCTCCCTTCCCCTTCCCCTCCCTCCCTCCCTTCTACCTCCCTCAACTTCTATCTCCCTTAACCTTACTCTCTCTCTCTCTCTCTCTCTCGACCTTGCCCTCCCTAACACCCTCTCTTTCTGTCTCCCTTCCTCCTCCCTCCCTCCCTCCTTCACCTTCCTCCTCCCTCTCTCTCTCCTTCGCCTTCCTCCTCCCTTCCTCCCTCCTTCGCCATCCTCCTCCATATTCACGAAAAAGACGCGCCATTATCCACCTCCAGACCCGGCCGTAATGAGCAGCCCCAGCCCCTCCAGTCCTCCCAGCCCCTCCCATCCCTCCTCCACCCCATCCCTTCCCTCCCCCAGGCCCCTACCAACTCCCCATAGCCATTCCCCAGTCTCACAGTTCCCCCAATCCCTTCCCCGACAGCCACTCCATTACCCCCCCTCCCCCCCTCCCTTAAGCCCCCAGCTCCCCGACAGGCACCTTCTCAGACCCCCCAACCCCCCCTCTCCCCAAGCCCACAGTCACTCCCCCCTCAATCCCCCAACCCCTTCCCCAACATCCACTACCCAAACCCCCCCATGCCCACGCCCCTCTACGCTCTCCCCTCCCCAGTCTCCCTCCCTCCCTGTAGTGGCCGGGGGCGACGGGTGGCCACGCTGCGCCATTGGCCAGGTGTGAGGGGCCGCCTCCCATTGGCCGGGCCGACACCTGCCACTCACGGGCCCGCCGCGCTGATTAAATACACGTGAGGCGGAACGTGTTTATCAGGTGACGGCGCCGGGGTAAGGGAGGTGACGGGGAGGGGGGGGGAGAGGGGGGAGAGGCGGGCTGGTGGAGAGGGAGGAGGGCGTAGGGGCGGGGAGGAGGAGGAGGAGGCCTTGGTGATGATTATAATAGTGCTGTTGTTATTTTGTTTGTTACTTGAAGAAGAAGTAGGAGAAGGAGGAGGAAGAGGAGGAGGAGGAGGAGGAGGGGTGAAAGGGGGTATGGAAAGAGGGAGGAGAAGAGTGCAAGGGGCGGGGAGTAAGGGGAGGGGAGGAGGAGGAGGTTTTGGTGATTTTTGTTTGTTACTTGAAGAAGGAGAAAGAGAAGGCGAAGGAGGAGGAGGAGGAGGAGGAGGAGGAGGAGGAGAAGGAGGAGGAGGTTTTGGTGATGATTATAATACTGCTGTTATTTTGTTTGTTACGTGAAGAAGGAGAAAGAGGAGGAGGAGGAGGAGGAGGAGGAGGAGGAGGAGGAGGAGGAGGAGGAGGAGGAGGAGAAGGAGGAGGAGGTTCTGGTGTTGATTATAATACTTCTGTTCTTATTTTCTTTGCTACTTAAGGAAGATGAAAGAGAAGGAGAAGAAGAAGGAGGAGGAGGAGGAGGAGGAGGAGAATCAATTGAATAAGAAAATGAGAGGAGAATGAGGAGGAGGAGGAGGAAGAGAATGAGGAGAAGGAGAAAGAAAAGAAGTATCACATATTTAGAAAGAAGGAAATTTACGAAAGACAGAATTAGGAAAAAAAAGAAACTTGAATAAGAGGGAAAACACGAATGAAAGAATAGAGAGATAGAGAACGGAAAAGTGAACGAGAGAGAACGAAACAAGAAAACAAGAACGAGAACGAGAGAACGGACAAGAACGAGAGAAATAAAGAAGAAGAGAAAGAAGAAAAGGTCAAGAAAAATAAGGAAACAAAAAAAGACCAAAAAAGAATTTATAGGAAGAACCCGTATGGAAGAAGAGGAAGAGGAAGAGGAAGAAAAAGAAAAAAGAAGAAGGAAAAATTCAAGAAAAAGGAAGAAGCCGAATTAAGAAAACAAAAATAAAAGACCAAAAATTAATATATAGGAAGAACCCGTATGGAAGAAGAGGAGGAGGAAGAAGAAGAAGAAGAAGAAGAAGAAGAAGAAGAAGAAGAAGAAGAAGAAGAAGAAGAAGAAGAAGAAGAAGAAGAAGAAGAAAAAGAAATGAACGAAAGAAAGCCGGAAAACAAACGCATTATAGTTCTGTTAAGTACCCCCCCTCCCCCCCTCCCCCCTTCCCCCCCCCGGTCGCACCACTCCCCCGAGGCCCCTGGGGTACCTGAGGGCCCTCCACGGGGACCTGGGACGGCCGCGCGTGACTCCGGGAATGGATGACACCTCAGGGCTTACAAGGGACCCAGGGGAAGGGGAGAGGAGGGGGAGGGGGAGGAAGAGGAGAGGTTTCAGAGCATGGGGGAGGAGGGGGAGAAGGGGGAGGGAAAGAGGGAGGAAGGGGAGAGAGTTAACGGGGAGAGAGAGGTCACCTTGGGTCTCCACACACACACACACACACACACACACACACACACACACACACACACACACACACTCATTTCCTCCTAAATAAACTTTCCTTTAATCGATTTTTTCTCGTATATTTTCATTTCCTTCATCCCTTCCTTTCCTTCTCTTCCTTTTTACTATATCTCCTCCTCCTCCTCGTCTTCCCTCCTCCTCACACACACACTCACACACACACACACACACACACACACACACACACACACACACACACACACACACACACAGAATCATTAACTCTGTATAATTTAAGACACACACCCGGGCCGCTGAATTCTAAGCAGGTGATGTCTTAATTTAGGGAGGCGACGGACCTGTCAAACCTGCGCCCAGATAGAGAGATAGAGAGAGAGATGGACAGCCAGATAGATGGAGAGATAGACGGAGATAAGAGATAGATAGGAAGAACCCGTAATAGAAGAAGAGGAAAAAAGAAGAAGAAAAGAAGTAAAGGAAATGAAAGAAAGAAGGAAAAAACAACAAAAAACAACAACAGGAAGATACAGAAATTCATAGATAGATAGATATGGATAGGAAGATAGATAGATAGATAGATAGATAGAGTGATAAACGAGATACGTAGATGAACGTGTAGATAGATAATGTAGTATAGATAGATAAATAGATAGATAGGAATCACGATATATATAGGAAAATCAAGAAATAGGAAGGAAAACAGGAAAATAAATTGGTAGATAGATAGATAGATAGATAGAAAGATAGAGAGATAGATAGATAGATAGACAGATAGACAGATAGATAGATAGATAGATAGATAGAAACATAGACACATAGATAAATAGATAGACAGATAGATAGATAGATAGACAGATAGTTAGATAGATAGACAGATAGAGAGATAGACAGATAGATAGATAGACAGATAGAAAGATAGACAGATAGATAGATAGACAGATAGATAGATAGACAGATAGAAAGATAGACAGATAGATAGATAGATAGATAGATAGATTAGTCTTATCAACCTGTCCACCACCACCACAATCACACCACAACCCACAACCAGAACTCTCGATACAGCTGTCAACCCATTCCACCACCACCACCACCACCATCACCACCACCACCATCGTCACCACCACCATCACCACCATCACCACCACCACCACTACCATCACCACCATCACCACCATCATCACCACCACCACCATCACCACCATCACCATCATCACCATCACCACTATCACCACCACCACCACTACCATTACCACCACCATCACCACCACCACCACCACCATTACCACCACCAACACCACTATCACCACCACCACCACTACCATTACCACCACCATCACCACCACCACCACTACCATTACCACCACCATCACCACCATCATCACCACCACCACCACCATCACCATCATCACCACCACCACCACCACCATCACCACCACCACAACTTCTCTCTCTCTCTCTCTCTCTCTCTCTCTCTCTCTCTCTCTCTCTCTCTCTCTCTCTCTCTCTCTCTCTCTCTCTCTCTCTCTCTTGTTTACTTCTTTACTTTTTCTCCTTTTTCCTTCTTTCTTTTCCTCCCTCTCTTTCTTCCTTTCTCTCCATCTATCTTTGTATTTCCTTCTTTTAATTCTTTCTTTTCCCGCCACAGATGGGTCATGGGAAAGGAAAGGAAGAGGAAGGGAAGGGAAGGGAAGGGAAGGAAAGGAGAGAAAGGGAAAGGAGAGGAAAGGAAACGAAGATGAGAGGGAGAGAGAGAAAGAGAGAAAGGGAAAGGAGAGGAGAAGAAGGGAAGGGAAGGAGAGGAGAGAAAAGGAAAGGAAAGGAAGATAAGAGGGAGAGAAAGAGAGGAAAGGGAAAGGAGAGGAAAGGAAGAGAAGGGAAGGGAAGGAAAGGAGAGGAAAGGAAAGGAAGATGAGAGGGAGAGAAAGAGAGAAGAGAGAGAAAGGGAAAGGAGAGGAAAGGAAGAGAAGGGAAGGGAAGGATAGGAGAGAAAGGGAAAGGAAAGGAAAGGAAAGGAAGATGAGAGGGAGAGAAAGAGAGGAGAGAGAAAGGGAAAGGAGAGGAAAGGAAGAGAAGAGAAGGGAAGGGAAGAAGGAGAGGAGAGAAAAGGAATGGAAAGGAAAGGAAAGGGAAGGAAGATGAGAGGGAGAGAAAGAGAAAGAAAGGGAAAGGAGAGGAAAGGAATAGCAGGAGATGAGCTAAAAGGGGAAGGAGAGGAAAGAAAAAGCCAAATGCAACGGAGATGAGCACGGAGACCACGCGCATCTACAGTCTCCCCTAACTCTACCTGGGATGGGGGAAGGAAGGGAGGGAGAGGAGTTCCTGCAATCTCGCCCACGCGCCCTCCCTCCCGACAGCCCTGCCTCACACACACACACACACACACACACACACACACACACACACACACACACCGTCCTATTACCCCCAACTTTCTCTACGGACCAAAAACCTTACCAACTCCTGTAGTTTACGAGAGGAGGGAGAGAGAGAAAAAGAGAGACACACACACAGAGAGAAGAGGAGAGAGAAGAGAGGAGGAAGAGGATAAAAAGGATGAGAAGGGAGGTGAAGGAGGAGGAAGAGGAAGAAGGAGGAGGAGGGTGAAAAGAGGAAGAGGAGGAAGAAAGAAGGGCAGGAACAGGTGAGGAGGAGGAGGGAGGAAGAGGGAGAAGAAGAAGAAGGACGAGAAGAAGGGGAAAGAAGGAGGAGGAGGGTGAAAAGAGGAAGAGGAGGAAGAAAGAAGGGCAAGAAGAGGAGTGTGAGGGGGGCAAAGGAGCAGGAAGGAGGAAGAGGAAGAAGGAGGAGGGCGGAAAGAGGAAGAGGAGGAAGAAAGAGAGAGGATCAAGAAGAGGTCATTTTCGGGAGTGTGAGGCGGGCGGATGGGCAGGTGCGGGCGGGCAGGTGCGGGCGCCGAGAGAAAGTTTGCGGGGCCGCCACAGGTAGGGACGCGTGAATACCTGAGCAGGTAATGAGCCTCGGCCAGGTGCTTCACCCCGGAGGAAAGATCCGGCTAGCAGGGCAGCGGGGGGAGCAGGCAGAAGGGGCAGCAGAAGTGTGCAAAGAACGGCATAAAAATTGATATGATGCTTCTTATTACATGTTAACTCAGTGGACTCTTTGTAGATAATAATAATAATAATAATAATAATAATAATAATAATAATAATAATAATAATAATAAATAGTAACCTAGTCCACTGTATGCCTAGGGAAGGGATATAATAGCCCCTGATGAATTCTTTAGCAATGAGACGGGAAGGGAGGCCGAGGGGGGTTACAGCTGATATCTTCATCTGAGAGGGCGAGGAGGAGGAGGAGGAGGAAGAGGATGAAAAGAATGAGGAGTGAGAGGAAGAAGAGGAGGAAGCGGAGAAGAAGAGGAGGAGCTGGAAGACGAATATATATAAGCAGAAGAGGATGAAGGAAAGGAGAAAAAGGAGGAGGATGAGAAGACGGAAAAGGAGGATGAGAGGAAGAAGGAGGAGGAAGTGGAGGACGCGAAAAAGAAGGTCTGAGGTCTGAAATGTCTTAATCATGGCCTAGACGGAGGCTGAGGGAAGGTCTCACTGCCCATTCCTTAACAGAGAGGCGTGAGCAGTTATAGAGGTCTTACTCCCCACTCCTAAAACAGAGAGGCTGATGAGGAATATTAGAGAGTAAGAGGAAAGGTGTGGTCTTAGGCTGAGGGAAGGTCTCACTGCCCATTCCTTAACAGAGAGGCGTGAACTGAGGTCTATAAGAGGTCTCACTCCCCACTCCAAAAACAGAGAGGCTGAGGAGGAATATTAGAGAGTAAGAGGAAAGGTGTGGTCTTAGGCTGAGGGAAGGTCTCACTGCCTTAACAGAGAGAGGCGTGAGCTGAGGTCTATAACAGGTCTCACTCCCCACTCCTAAAACAGAGAGGCTGAGGAGGAATATTGGAGGTAAAAGGAAAGGTGTGGTCTCTATCCCTCTTTCTTTATCAGTGAGGAAGCACTCGCAGCAAGAGATCCCTTATAAGACTTTCTATTAATATTTTCAAAGGAGAAGTCTTACTACACTTTACCAAACACCCCCCAGCACTCAACGCAATCCGGCCTTAGGAGTCAATGCATAAAGTCTTTGTGCTGATATATCTTCATGAGGGAGGTGGTAGAGAGATTCTTACCACAGGCTCAAAGACGAATGCAACGGAGATGAGCACTGAGGCCACGATCAGCTGTAGTGTTTCCCCAACTTTACTTCCTTTCACCCGACAGCTGCCGCCATACCCCAAGACGGTCTATAAAGTCTTCTGCGTGCTTTTTCATCAGGGGGGCGGGAGGAAGGCTCTGGGTACTTTCTTTACCAGACAGCCGCCGCCAATGGACGCAAGAGGGCCCTGCAAAGTCGATTTATAAAGTCTGCCTACTCATTTTTTCACCAGGGACGTACGCAATAGAGAGGTTCGTACCCACCACAGGGCCTATGCAGCGGAGGTGAGCACCGAGGCCACGCGCAGCCATAACGCCACAACCTCAGACCTCCTTGCTTTTCCTCGTTCGCCACTTCCCCATCCTTACTTCTTTCCATCTTTCTCTTCTTCCTCCTTCAACCTCTCATGCTTCTCTTCCTCCTTCTTTTCCTTCTCCTCCTCCTTCTCTCGTCCTCCACTTCCCCCTCCTTACTTCTTTCCATCTTTCTCTTCTTCCTCCTTCAACCTCTTCTGCTTCTCTTCTTCCCTCTTTTCCTTCTCCTCCTCCTTCTCTCGCCCCCCACTTCCCTCCTTCTTACTTCTTTCCGTCTTTCTCTTCTTCCTCCTTCAGCCTCTCCTTCTCCTCCTCCTCCTCCTCCTCCTTCTTTCCTCAACAAAACATCCGCGGCCGTCCCCCACAAGAACGCGCCAGCAGCCGGACACTCAAGGGCCGCGCCGCCAGTCTTCACACCCGCTGCCTTCAGGAGGACAGCGAGGGGCGCCGCGCTAACCAAGGTGACGGGCGGCTCTCTGGCAGGCAGCAGGCTTAGGTTCCCGCCGACAGGTACGAGGAGGCCCGGCCAGCAGGTAATTAGCAGGTAGGCCAGTAAATTAGCCCAGCAGATAAAGCAGCGGAGGGCGGCGTCATCAGTATGCGGGCCGCGCCGCTCACCCCCCTGACCCTTGTTAACGAGCCGCCCAACTACACAACTGCCTCACCCCGCCTCGGGAACTGCCCCCCCCTACCCTCTGGCCCCCGCTCCCCCTACTGCCCCGCGCGACGCCCCACACACCACCTGGCCAAATTGAAACACTTCCCAACACACCTGGTTAGTCTGAAGCGTCCCTGGGCACGATGGAACACTTCTGGACGCTTCTCAACACACCTAGTTAGTCTGAAGCGTCCCTGGGCACGATGGAACACTTCTCGACGCTTCTCAACACACCTAGTTAGTCTGAAGCGTCCCTGGGCACGATGGAACACTTCTCGACGCTTCTCAACACACCTGGTTAGTCTGAAGCGTCCCTGGGCACGATGGAACACTTCTCGACGCTTCTCAACACACCTAGTTAGTCTGAAGCGTCCCTGGGCACGATGGAACACTTCTGGACGCTTCTCAACACACCTGGTTAGTCTGAAGCGTCCCTGGGCACGATGGAACACTTCTCGACGCTTCTCAACACACCTGGTTAGTCTGAAGCGTCCCTGGGCACGATGGAACACTTCTGGACGCTTCTCAACACACCTGGTTAGTCTGAAGCGTCCCTGGGCACGATGGAACACTTCTGGACGCTTCTCAACACATCTGGCTACACTGAAACGCTTCCCAACACACCTGGTTAGTCTGAAGCGTCCCTGGGCACGATGGAACACTTCTGGACGCTTCTCAACACATCTGGCTACACTGAAACACTTCGCAACACACCTGGCTAGTCTGAAGCGTCCCTGGGCACGATGGAACACTTCTGGACGCTTCTCAACACATCTGGCTACACTGAAACGCTTCCCAACACACCTGGCTAGTCTGAAGCGTCCCTGGGCACAATGGAACACTTCTGGGTGCTTCTCAACACATCTGGCTACACTGAAACACTTCGCAACACACCTGGCTAGTCTGAAGTGTCCCTGGCCACAATGAAACACTTCTGGACG
>NC_066559.1:11356067-11373567 GCF_024679095.1 Eriocheir sinensis
GAGAGACAGAGGAGAAGAAGGAGGAAGGAGGAGGAGGTAGAGGAGGAGAACTAACAACAGGAGGAAGAGAAGGAGGAGGAGGAAGGGCGAATCGAATAAGAAGAAGAAGAGGAGGAAGATGAAGAGGAGGTAAAGGAGGAGGAGGAGGAGGAGGAGGAGGAGGAGGAAAACGAGAAGAAAGTTAAAAGAGGAAAGAAACATGAGGGAAAGAGAGGGGAAGAGGAGGAAGTGGAAGAGGAAGAGGAGGAGGAGGATAGTAAAGAGGCAAGAGAGAGCTGGGTGGGTGAGTATGAGTTTGGTGATGAGGAAGTGGAGATAAAGGAGGAGGTGGAGGAGGAGGTGGAGAGATGAGGAGAGAGTCATTAGTAGTGGAGGAGTGGAGAGAGAGGAGGAGAAGAAGACAGAGGTGGAGGGGTGGATAGTTAGTTTGTGGAGAAGGAGGAGAAAGATGAGGAGGAGGAGAAAGAGGAGGAGGAGGAGGAGGAGGAGGAGAAGGAGGAGGAGGAGGAGGAGGAGGAGGACGAGGAAGATTTTTTGAAGTGGAAAAGGAAGAAGAGGAAGAAGAGGTGGAGGAAGAAGAGAAGAGAAGGAGGTGAAATAGGAGAGAGTCTAGCTGAGAGGAGAGAGGATGGAGAAGGAGGAGGAGGAGGAGGAGATAATGAAGTGGAGAAGAGGAGAGAGAGAGAGCGCAACCATTAGGAGGAGGAGAAGGAGGAGGAAGAGAAGTAGAAGGAGAACTAACAACAGAAGAAGAATAAGGAGGAGGAGGAGGAGGAGGAGGAGGAGGAGGAGGAGGAATAGAGGTAGTTACGAGGAGGAGGCTGAGGAGGAGGAGAAGAAGGAGGAAGAGACGCAGAAGGAGAACTAAAAACAGAAGAAGAATAAGGAGGAGGAGGAGGAGGAGGAGGAGGAGGAGGAGGAATAGAGGGAGTTACGAGGAGGAGGCTGAGAAGGAGGAGGCTGAGGAGGAGAAGGGCGAAGCAAAGCCGTGTGTAGCGAAGCCTAGGGGCGAGGAACGGAACAACAGGTGGACAGGCAGCCTCGGCTTCACCTGTCTGCGCCCTGTGTAATTAAGAGCTCAAGAGGGCCCGCCAAGCCTCCAGCCCGCCCTCGTGAGCTCAGCGGACGTCCGAACTCCTTCTCCACAACCTCAACCTAACCTAACCTAACCTAACACAAGTGGAGACTCTATACACGCTATCCAACCCGAAGGTGTTAGTACGGAGGACCGGGATTGAGGTTTTGGGTTGCAGGTGGTGAGGTTGTGTGAGTGCAGACGGCCTCGGCCACCTCGACGGACCACCTAGCCAGGGCGAGCGTGCGCGGCCGCCGAACGCTGGGCTAATGGCAGGCTAGATGCTCTCACTGGTCGCTTGGGGCCGGGACGAGCGCCGCACAGCCTGTTAAAACGAGTGGATTCTATCGCTCATCGTGTGGGGATCCTCGGCTCTGGCCTCCGCCGCCCCCACGCCCACCGCCGCCTCCGCCTCGCCTCCCTCGCCGTCCCAGCCACCCAGGAAATGGACCCTCGCTCGCCGCCGTCATTAGGTTTTGATCTACGGCGTGTGACCTGCTGTGGTGGAGGTGCTGGTGGTGGTGGGTGGTGGTGGTGGTGGTGATTATGTTATTGGTATGTGAGGGTGGTATGTTGGTGGGTATGTTGGTGGTGGTGATGGTGGTGGTAGTAGTAGTTGTGGTAGTAGTGGTAGTGGTAGTGGTGGTAGTAGTAGTAGTAGTAGTAGTAGTGGTAGTAGTAGAAGAAATATTAGCAGTAAGATAAAGAAGAGAAGGAAGAACAGGAGGAGGAACAGGATAAGGAGGAGGAGGAGGAGGAGGAGGAGGAGGAGGAGGAGGAGGAGGAGGAGGAGGAGGAGGAGGAGGAGGAGGAGGAGAAGGAGGAGGAAGAAAGGGGAAGGGAAGGGAGAGGAGGAGGATGGAAGAGGAGGGGGAACAAAAGAATGATAATGTTGGTAGCAGAGGAGGAGGAGGTGGAGGAGGAGATGGAGGAGGAGGAGGATCAGGTGGAGGAGGAGGAGGAGGAGGTGTCGGACAGAAATTGCGGTTATCTGAACACTATTACAGATTATGGTGGTGGTGGTGGTGATGGTGGTGGTGATGGTGGTGGTGGTGGTGGTGGTAGAGGTGGTGATGGTGGTGGTAATGGTGGTGGTGGAGGTGGTGACTTAATGACTGACTTGGTGGTGTTGTTCCTCTTCCACCTCCATCACCCCCTCCATCATCACCACCACCATCATCACCACCACCACCATCACCACCACCACCATCATCACCACCACCACCATCCTTTAACTAACATTCCTTTCCTCATCCTTTACTTCCATCACCACCACCACCATCACCACCACCACCACCACCATCAACACCATTATGAAGCCATCAACACCATTCATCACCACAATACACTCTCCAAACCCCGCATTATCACACCACCACCACCATCACCACCACCACCACCACCACCACCACCACCACCACCACCACCATCACCACCACCATCCAGTCTTCTTAAGTATACCACCTTTTTCTTCCCTTCATCAGCCCATCATCACCTCCTCCTCCTCCTCCTCCTCTTCCTCCTCTTCTTCTCCTCCTCCTCCTCCTCTTTTTCTTCATCTCTTTCTCCTCTTTCTCCATTATGTTTCACGACCTCTTCCTCTCACTCTCCTCCTCCTCCTCCTCTTCCTCTTCTTCTTCCTCCTCCTCCTCCTCCTCCTCCTCCTCCTCCTCCTCTTCTTCTCCTCCTCCTCCTCCTCTTTTTCTTCATCTCCTTCTCCTCTTTCTCCATTATGTTTCACGACCTCTTCCTCTCACTCTCCTCCTCCTCCTCCTCTTCCTCTTCTTCTTCCTCCTCCTCCTCCTCCTCCTCCTCCTCCTCCTTAATACGTCCAGCCACTCAGTAAACATTGGCCACGGCTTCCATTTAACTCATTCCTCCTCCTCCTCCTCCTCCTCCTCCTCCTCCTCCTCCTCCTCCTCCTCCTCAGCACTTATTCCTTTCCACGGTTTCTTGCTCCTGTTCTTTTCCTCCTCCTCCTCCTCCTCCTCCTCCTTCTCGTATTTATCTCCATTTCGTCTTCTTCCTTCTTCTCCTTCATCTTCTCTTCCCACGTCTTTTCTTCCTCCCTTCTACAGCCCCTTTATTTTCTCTACTTCTTCCTCCTCCTCTTCCTTCTTCTCTTCTCTTTTCTCCTCCATTCCTACGTCTCTTTCTCCTTTATTTTCTTTCCCTCTCCTCTTCTCCTCCTTTCCTCCCTCTTCTGTTTTTTCTCTTCCTTCAAACCATCTCTCCGTACTGTCTTTCTTTCTCATTTCCCTTCCTCCCCCACCACCTCCACCACCACCACCTCCCCCCTGCGTAGCGTGTGTGCCCGGGCCTTGATGAATGAATTAGCCACGACAAGTTTATGGGACTCAAGTGATTACCGGGAATAAGAGAAGCGAGCGTGCAAACTGAGCGAAGTGTAGCTGGACCACCGATGACGGGGCGGGGAACTCGGCTCAAGCGATCTGGGGCCAAACGAGGCAGCAAAAAGGGTTGTCATGAGGGAAGAAGGACCATTGGAGCGCTCTGGGGCCAAACGAGGCAGCAAAAAGGGTTGTCAGGAGGGAAAGAAGGACCACTGGAGCGCTCTGGGGCCAAACGACGGAGCAAAAAGGGTTGTCAGGAGGGAAGAAGGACCATTGGAGCGCTCTGGGGCCAAACGACGGAGCAAAAAGGGTTGTCATGAGGGAAGAAGGACCATTGGAGCGCTCTGGGGCCAAACGAGACAGCAAAAAGGATTGTCAGGAGGGAAGAAGGACCATTGGAGCGCTCTGGGGCCAAACGAGGCAGCAAAAAGGGTTGTCAGGAGGGAAAGAAGGACCACTGGAGCGCTCTGGGGCCAAACGAGGCAGCAAAAAGGGTTGTCAGGAGGGAAAGAAGGACCACTGGAGCGCTCTGGGGCCAAACGAGGCAGCAAAAAGGGTTGTCAGGAGGGAAGAAGGACCACTGGAGCGCTCTGGGGCCAAACGACTGAGCAAAAAGGATTGTCATGAGGGAAGAAGGACCATTGGAGCGCTCTGGGGCCAAACGAGGCAGCAAAAAGGGTTGTCATGAGGGAAGAAGGACCATTGGAGCGCTCTGGGGCCAAACGAGGCAGCAATAAGGTTTGCCATGAGGGAAGAAGGACCATTGGAGCGCTCTGGGGCCAAACGACTGAGCAAAAAGGATTGTCGAAGGGAAGAAGGACCATTGGAGCGCTCAGAGGCCAAACGACTGAGCAAAAAGGATTGTCGAAGGGAAGAAGGACCATTGGAGCGCTCTGGGGCCAAACGACTGAGCAAAAAGGATTGTCGAAGGGAAGAAGGACCATTGGAGCGCTCTGGGGCCAAACGACTGAGCAAAAAGGATTGTCGAAGGGAAGAAGGACCATTGGAGCGCTCAGAGGCCAAACGACTGAGCAAAAAGGATTGTCGAAGGGAAGAAGGACCATTGGAGCGCTCAGAGGCCAAACGACTGAGCAAAAAGGATTGTCGAAGGGAAGAAGGACCATTGGAGCGCTCAGAGGCCAAACGAGGCAGCAAGAAGGGTTGTCAGGAGGGAAAGAAGGACCATTGGAGCGCTCAGGGGCCAAACGAGGCAGCAAAAAGGATTGTCGAAGGGAAGAAGGACCATTGGAGCGCTCAGAGGCCAAACGACTGAGCAAAAAGGATTGTCGAAGGGAAGAAGGACCATTGGAGCGCTCTGGGGCCAAACGAGGCAGCAAGAAGGGTTGTCAGGAGGGAAAGAAGGACCATTGGAGCGCTCAGGGGCCAAACGAGGCAGCAAAAAGGATTGTCGAAGGGAAGAAGGACCATTGGAGCGCTCTGGGGCCAAACGAGGCAGCAGAAAGGGTTGTCAGGTGGGAAATAAGGACCATTGGAGCGCTCTGGGGCCAAACGACGGAGCAAAAAGGATTGTCGAAGGGAAGGACCACTGGAGCGCTCTGGGGCCAAACGATGTAGCAAAACGGGATGTCGGGAGGGAAAGAAAGGACTGGGTGAGGTTGAGGTGTTTCTGTTTGCTAGTGAATTGGCTGTTTGAGGATAGAGAGAAAGAGAGAGAAAAGAAGAGAGAGTTGGTGGTCAGGGGATTTCAGAGCTCCACGGTGCAATGGTTAGCTTTCCTAACTACGAATGTGTGGGCCTTAGTTCGAATCCCGTCCTGGGCAGTCAGCGTGCAGAGCCAGAGTAGTAGTAGTAGTAGTAGTAGTAGTAGTAGTAGTAGTAGTAGTAGTAGTGGAATGCTGAGTGTGTGGTAAGGAGAGCAGATGGACCAAGGTTCGATTCCAGGCAGGCGCGGTTGTGGTTTTGAGCCGAGACACAAATTGAAGCCAAGAATCCAACCTGTAATGGCCCTATAAACATGTCTATATCGAACACACACACACACACACACACACACACACACACACACACACACACACACACACACACACACACACACACACACACACACACACACACACACACACACTTCCTTCCCCTCCCACACCCCTTCCACACCTTCTCATCCCCCACCACACTTCCCCTCCTTTTCCCCTTCCTTCCCCTCCTCCCCTTCCCTTCTTTCCCCTCCCCCTTACACCCATGTCCACGCTGCCCATGTAAACACAACAAACGAAGCCCTCCCCCCCCCACCCCCCCACCCCACACACCGCCGTAGCAGGAGCGATCAGCAGTATCAGGTGCACGCCCAGCCGCACGGGGAAGTCGCAGGTGAGGGCTCGAGTATCGCGTTACCGCCAACAGAACCAGGTGGCCAAAACAAGGTGTCTGGGTGGGCGGCGAGGAGGAGGAGGAGGAGGAGGAGGAAGAGGAGGAGGAGACTAATGAAGAGGAAATGGGAGAGAGAGAGAGAGAGAGAGAGAGAGAGAGAGAGAGAGAGAGAGAGAGAGAGAGAGAGAGAGAGAGAGAGAGAGAGACGGAGAAGGATTAGAACGACGGGAGAAAGAGAAGGAATGGAGAAGATGAAGGAAAGAAGAAGAGGGGGAGGAGGAGGAGGAGGAAACTAGCAGGCAGGCAGGTAGGTGACTCAGCAGGTAGATAGGTAGATAGCAGGTAAGAAGACGCCAGCAGGAGAAGGAGGAGATGGGAGAGGAAAGATAGAGAAAAGGAGGAGGAGAAGGAGGAGGAGGAAGACGAAGAAGGAAAATAGAAGGGAACAGTAGGTAAATAAGCAGACAAGCAGGTAAGGTTAAGCAAGTAGTTGAATGGCCGTACGAAGCGTGTGATTGGTCACGCCCACTTCTTAATGAGCCCAGCCACCACCACCACCACCACCACCATCACCACCACCACCACCACCACCAAGACCCATCCAGCATCCTCTCCTTTTCTTCCCTTCACTAGCCCATCATCACCTCCTCCTCCTCCTCCTCCTCCTCCTCCTCCTCCTCCTTTTCCTCCTCTTCTTCTTCACGGTAATTAATCACACCTTTGGGTAGATTAAAAAGATGTTTAACTCTTTGTCTTTATATACCTCTGACGTGGACTGGAAAACCTCCTCCTCCTCTTCCTCTTCCTCCTCCTCCTCCTTCTTCTCCTCCTCTTGTTTCTCTTTATCTTTTACATTTCACCTCCTCCTTCTCCTCTTCCTCTTTCCCCTTCTTTCGTCTCCGTTCTCCTCCTCCTCCTCCTCCTCCTCCTCCTCCTCCTCTTTTTCTTCTTCCTCCTCCTCTTTATAGACGTACCGGCAACTCAGGTCTTCTTCAGGTATGTAAAGACGCTGCAAGGGATAGGAGGAGGAGGAGGTGAAGGAGGAGGAGGAGGAGGAGGAGGAGAGGAGAGAATGAGGGAAGGAAAAGAAAGATATAGAAAATAAGAGAAGGAAAAACATATATAGGAAGAAAGAGAGGGGAGGAAGAGGAGGAGGAGGAAGAGGATGAAGAGAAGGAGGAGGAGGAGGAGAGAAAGAGATAAAGGGGAAAGGAAAAAAAGAGATAGCTAGAAATTAATAGAAGAATGAAAGCAACATATGAAAAAGAGCGATAAAGAAGTCGAGGAGGAAGAGAAGGAGAAAAAGACGGAAGGGAGGGAGAAGAAGGAGTAAAGGAGGAAGAAGAGGAAGAGGAGGAGAGAAAGAAAGGAGGAAGGAAAAAACAACAACAAGAAAGTAAAAGAAAAGAAACACACATATGAGAAAAAGCGAAGAAGAAGAAGAAGAAAACGAGGAAGAAGAGGAGGAAAAGAAGGAAGGAAGAGGAAGAAAGTAGAAAACCTCCTCCTCTTCTTCTCCTCTTCCTCCTCCTCCTTCTTCTCTTGTAAGGGTTGAGGTTGGCTGCTTGCGTCCCTGGATAGCGAGCCGCAGCATCTAATTGTTACCTGCCCTAAATGACTTCATTGTTCCGATCTTCACCTGGGCAGCGGCGAGAGGCGGGCGTAAATTAGGCGCATACCAGGCTAGGCGGGAGGGCAAAGGAGGAGGAGGAGGAGAAGGTAGGTGGGGGGAGAGGGTTAGAGGAGGAGGAGAAGGAGGAGGGTAAGAAATGAGGCTGCCCGGTTGCAATGAGTTAGTTAGCTTCGTTTTGTTGGCTCGTAATGGTGTGTGTGTTAGTGTTAGTGTGTGTGTGTGTGTGTGTGTGTGTGTGTGTGTGTGTGTGGGAGGGGGAGGGGGGAGGTGTTTGTGTGAGGGGGGAGAGAAGGGAGGTGTGTGGGGGGGAGAGGGGGGGAGGTGTGTGTGTGTGTGTGTGTGTGTGTGTGTGTGTGTGTGTGTGTGTGTGTGTGTGTGTTTAGAGTTCGGGAGTTTTTTTTACGTTCAACCTATGGCGCCGGTAGGCCTTTTTGATGGGGCCTGTTGGTCGGCCCTAGCCACTTAATGTCTCAGGCAAGTGTTTTATAGTGGCGCCATCTTGCTTGGCTCATGTTGCCACCCGGAGCTCCACTTGATATTCTTTAGAGTTTCGTATAAGCGGTCAGCAGGACAGCAGGACAGCAGATGGCGATGACTCAACATTGAAAGCTTGTAGTAATAGAAGTCGGCTCCTTAAGGACACCGCGCCCGTACACAGACCACTCAGCCACCGCCTCCCAAGACTGTGCTCTAAGCTTTCCTGCGTTATCGAGTAGCCGAAGACCTTGCTATCCACAGAGTCTAGTTCCGAAAGTGAAACAAGAAATTTGAGAACATCGGAAAAGGGACAGTTTAAAATTCAGTACAAGGCACCACTATAAAAAAAATACAAGCTAGAGGTAGGGAAAAAGGACACAGCTGGGTACTGGAAGCCTTAAAATGAAAGCCTGAAGATGGAAATACCCGTAAAATTGGTCCTCTTCCCGGGTCATGATGCAGGATAGTTAATCAGTCCACTATTTTTTGTATCTTAATAATCAACCTTCCCTTGCAGTTACAATTTTTTTTTTTTACAGTAGAGGACAAATAAAAAAGGAAACAATAATGAAAAAAAAAAGCTCACTACTCACTGCTAATATAAGAGTCAACCTTTACTTTTTCTATTTTTTATTTCCTTACAATCTTTTCCTGTATCTTTAACTTTCTCAACCATGCACAAACATCTCCAGCCCCTCCACACACACACACACACACACACACACATTTATCCCTCACACATACCCTCCCCAGCACACCCACATGCATTCACCCCACCCACCTCACCTCACCCCCAACACAATGACAAACACCCCAGCACCCCAACTCCTTTCACATCCCACCCCTCCTTCCCCTCCATCTCCCTACACACTTCACCCTTTCCCTTCCCTCCTTCCCTCCTCAAACACACACACACACACACACGTCCTCATTCACCCTTCCCCTATCCCTTTCACCCCACCCACCCATCCTCACCCCCAACACAATCACAGACACCCAAGCATCCCCAACTCCTTTCACATCCCACCCCTCCTTCCCCTCCATCTCCCTACACACTCCATCCTTTCCATCCACCCCCATTTCCCACCCCTCCTTCCCCTTCATCTCCCTACACACTCCGCCCTTTCCCTACCCATTCATTCCACCAACCTACACTTTCCCTTCCTTCCTAACCTCTCCATCACCCCCTACACACACACACACACACACACACGTCCTCCCTCCCCCTTCCCCTCTCCCTCCCCCAACCCATCCTTCCACCCACCCACACACCCGTCAAACATACCCCCAACATTATGACTGCCCGCCCGCCCATCAGATTCCTCCTGTCAGCGGCCGCGAGTTATTGGGGCCTCCAGGCGGACCAATCAGATCGCGCCCTTCAACCAGACGGAGTTATGACTGGCTGAGAGGAAGAGAGAGAGAGGGAGAGGGAGAGAGAGGCGCCGTGTCAGTGTCTCGTGTGTGTGTGTGTGTGTGTACCCTTGATGTGTATATAGAGTTGAGGAGTCTTAGAAAAGTTAAAAGGAGAGATAGGGACAAAAGAAGAAGGGTTTGACGATAAGAGAGAGAGAGAGAGAGAGAGAGAGAGAGAGAGAGAGAGAGAGAGAGAGAGAGAGAGAGAGAGAGAGAGAGATACACCAACATTTATATATAGCAAAAAAGAAGTCAAAAGGAACACAAAAAAGAAAGACAGACAGACGGATAGATTTACAAATACAAAAAAAAGAACAGGAAAAAGAAAAACAAGAAAAAAATAAAAAGGAAGAAAACAGATTGACAAGAAGAAGGAAAGAAGAAAAAAAGAAAAACGCTTCGATATGTCATTTATCTCAATCACCACCACCATCATCACCACCACCACCACCACCACCACCACCGACGCAGTATAGCCCAGTGGCGCCTCGTAGGATTGGATTCCCTCAAGGCGGTGTTTATGTAGGAGAATTTTGACTTCGATTGCATCACTGGTGGCGCCGATGTCAGGTCTCTCTCTCTCTCTCTCTCGCCCCATCAGACACCCGTAAAGCCATAATTCAAGCACTTTTTGAGGTAATATAGAGGTAGATTATGTGCTTTACTCTCTCTCTCTCTCTCTCTCTCTCTCTCTCTCTCTCTCTCTCTCTCTCTCTAGCGTTTTGATGTTAAAGGAAAAGAAATGGAGAGAGAGAGAGAGAGAGAGAATGAGAGAGAGAGAGAGAGGAAGAGAAGTATAGTAATTTTTCTCTCTCTCTCTCTCTTAATTCCCTCTCCTCTTCTCTCTCACGTCATCCAATCATATCTATAGTGCCTCCTCCTCCTCCTCCTCCTCCTCCTCCTCTCATCTTCTCACCCTCCACACCTCCATCAGCTCCCCTCAATCACCCTATCACCATCACCATCACCATCACCATCATCCTCTCAGCCCATGTTTTCTTTTCTTCTCCTCTTTAAAGGGTTCCTATTTTAAATCCCCTTCTACGTCCTCAAGGCTAATTTTTGTCCTGTCCCAACTATCATCATCATCACCATCATCATCGTCATTGTTATCTTCTATGTCCTTCTCTTTCTCTATTCCTTCTTCTCCACGCAAAGCATTCCTCCTTCTTCAAAGTCTGTCTGTTCTTCTTCTTCTTCTTCTTCTTCTTCTTGTGTCTGTCTTTCTGTCTTTTTGTCTCTTATCTTTCTTTCTTTTCTTTCCGTCTGTCTTCGTTTGCTGTCTTTCCGTCTTTCCTTCCCTTCCTTTTTTTTTTTGTTCTTTAATCTGTACTGTTCATTTTTTTCCTTTCCTTCCCTCCTGTTCTTCCTTTCTTCCCTTCGTTCTCCTTATTCTTCTACTCCTTCCTATTTTCTTTTTTTCCATTTACTTCCCTCTTTTTTTCTTTCTCTTCTTCTTCTTGTTTCTTTTTCCTCCCTTGCCCTCCATCCACCTCTGTATTTCTCTCTATTATTTTTTTCTTCTTCCTCTTCTTCGTTTTTCTTTTCCTCCTTCTCTTTCTCCCTTGCTCTCCATCCGTCTCTGTATTTCTTTCTATTGATTCTTTCTTCTTCCTCTTCTTCATTCTCATCTTTCTTTTCCTCCCTCTCTTTCTCCGTCTGTGAATTTCTCTCTATTAATTCTTTTTTATTTGATTCTTTCTTTTCCCGCACCACAAACTCAAGAGACGGAGATGAGCACAGCCGCCACGCGCAGTTATATTATAGAATGCACCCAACTTTACCTCACTTTCTCTCTTTCCTTCTTCATCCTCCCGCTTGTACTAGAGAGGAAGATGCGGAGGAGAGCGAGAGATGAAAATGTCTGACCACTGTGACAGCCTAAAACGGAGAGACTGTTGCAATCACCTTCCTCTCCACTTAACGCTTAATGAAGGAAATAATTCACAATGATTTACCGGGAGCCGTGGAGACCGTGCCGGGTGAACACAACAACGGAGTGAGTGAGTTATGACGCGCCCATATTTAGATCACTCATATGGGATTGGCTGCAGGTGTGTGTGTGTGGGGGGGAAATTGCCGCCCATTGTTTGTTTGTGAATCGTAATAGTCCCACCTCGGGTAAAACAAAGGTCGGCATTACGAGACACTTTCGCTTCTCACATCAGCTATTTCTAAAGGTCAAAGAGTTATCAATTGGGTTGTAATGAGTGTTTCTTTAGGTTCATGGTACAGAGGAAGGGTCAAACTACCACCAGGGCCATAAAACTACTTCTAGAAATGCCTAAAACTCCTACGAAAGCCTTGTCAAATAGGTGTGTTTCTTAAGTTCACGGTACAGAGGAAGGGTCACACTACCACCAGGGTCATAAAACTACCCCTGGAAAGGCCTACAGCTCCTACGAAAGCCATGTCAAATATGTGTTTCTAGGCTCACAGTACAGGAGAAGGGTCACACTACCACCAGGGTCATAAAACTACCCCTGAAAGGCCTACAGCTCCTAAAGCCATGTCAAATATGTGTTTCTAGGCTCACAGTACAGGAGAAGGGTCACACTACCACCAGGGTCATAAACTACCCCTGAAAGGCCTACAGCTCCTACGTAATCGATTTCAACTATGTGTTTCTAGGCTCACAGTACAGGAGAAGGGTCACACTACCACCAGGGTCATAAAACTACCCCTGGAAAGGCCTACAGCTCCTACGAAAGCCATGTCAAATATGTGTTTCTAGGCTCACAGTACAGGAGAAGGGTCACACTACCACCAGGGTCATAAAACTACCCCTGGAAAGGCCTACAGCTCCTACGAAAGCCATGTCAAATATGTGTTTCTAGGCTCACAGTACAGGAGAAGGGTCACACTACCACCAGGGTCATAAAACTACCCCTGGACAGGCCTACAGCTCCTGAAAGCCATGTCAAATATGTGTTTTCTAGGCTCACAGTACAGGAGAAGGGTCACACTACCACCAGGGTCATAAAACTACCCCTGGAAAGGCCTACAGCTCCTACGAAAGCCATGTCAAATATGTGTTTCTAGGCTCACAGTACAGGAGAAGGGTCACACTACCACCAGGGTCATAAACTACCCTGGAAAGGCCTACAGCTCCTACGAAAGCCATGTCAAATATGTGTTTCTAGGCTCACAGTACAGGAGAAGGGTCACACTACCACCAGGGTCATAAAACTACCCTGAAAGGCCTACAGCTCCTACGAAAGCCATGTCAAATATGTGTTTCTAGGCTCACAGTACAGGAGAAGGGTCACACTACCACCAGGGTCATAAAACTACCCTGAAAGGCCTACAGCTCCTACGAAAGCCATGTCAAATATGTGTTTCTAGGCTCACAGTACAGGAGAAGGTCACACTACCACCAGGGTCATAAAACTACCCCTGGAAAGGCCTACAGCTCCTACGAAAGCCATGTCAAATATGTGTTTCTAGGCTCACAGTACAGGAGAAGGGTCACACTACCACCAGGGTCATACAACTACCCCTGGAAAGGCCTACAGCTCCTACGAAAGCCATGTCAAATATGTGTTTCTAGGCTCACAGTACAGGAGAAGGGTCACACTACCACCAGGGTCATAAAACTACCCCTGGAAAGGCCTACAGCTCCTACGAAAGCCATGTCAAATATGTGTTTCTAGGCTCACAGTACAGGAGAAGGGTCACACTACCACCAGGGTCATAAAACTACCCCTGGAAAGGCCTACAGCTCCTACGAAAGCCATGTCAAATATGTGTTTCTAGGCTCACAGTACAGGAGAAGGGCCACACTACCACCAGGGTCATAAAACTACCCCTGGAAAGACCTACAGCTCCTACGAAAGCCATGTCAAATATGTGTTTCTAGGCTCACAGTACAGGAGAAGGGCCACACTACCACCAGGGTCATAAAACTACCCCTGGAAAGGCCTACAGCTCCTACGAAAGCCATGTCAAATATGTGTTTCTAGGCTCACAGTACAGGAGAAGGGTCACACTACCACCAGGGTCATAAAACTACCCCTGGAAAGACCTACAGCTCCTACGAAAGCCTTGTCAAATATGTGTTTCTAGGCTCACAGTACAGGAGAAGGGCCACACTACCACCAGGGTCATAAAACTACCCCTGGAAAGGCCTACAGCTCCTACGAAAGCCATGTCAAATATGTGAACTTTGACGACGAAATGTTTAGTAATATGGCCCATAATGTCTTGAGCCGCGGCGTGGTGGGCTGAGGGCCGGGCCGGGGACCAAGAGAGGGCTCCACAAGGCGGTGGCTGAGTGGTAGCGTGCTGGGCCCACATTCACCACGTGATGGACGACGCGAGTTCGAATCCCCACGCTACCACCTCGGATTTTTCAGTCACCGCCGAGTGGCTTAAAACTACCCACATGCTGTCCTGAAGACCACCCATCAACCCGGACTCTAGAGGAAACCGTCCAAGTGAATCAACGAGTTCCGGGGGGCAGCATGAGCCAAGAGAAGATGGCGCCACTATAAACACTTGTCTGCGCCATGACGGGCTGGGGCCGAACACCATCCAGGCCCCTCAAGTAAGCCTACTGGCGCTATAGGCGTAGACGTAAAAAAAAAAAAAAGTTCAAAGCCACACGCGCGGGACAGAGGGTCGTATTTTAAAACATTTCGTCGCCCAAGTTCACATATTTGACAAGGCTTTCGTAGGAGCTGTAGGTCTTTCCAGGGGTAGTTTTAAGGACCCTGGTAGGAGCTGTAGGCCTTTCCAGGGGTAGTTTTATGACCCTGGTGGTAGTGCGACCCTTCTCCTGTACTGTGAGCCAAGAAACACATATTTGACATGGCTTTCGTAGGAGCTGTAGGCCTTTCCAGGGGTAGTTTTATGACCCTGGTGGTAGTGCGACCCTTCTCCTGTACTGTGAGCCTAGAAACACATATTTGACATGCATGGCTTTCGTAGGAGCTGTAGGCCTTTCCAGGGGTAGTTTTATGACCCTGGTGGTAGTGTGACCCTTCTCCTGTACTGTGAGCCTAGAAACACATATTTGACATGGCTTTCGTAGGAGCTGTAGGCCTTTCCAGGGGTAGTTTTATGACCCTGGTGGTAATGCGACCCTTCCTCTGTACCGTGAACTTAAGAAACACACCTATTTGACATGGCTTTCGTAGGAACTGTAGGCCTTTCCAAGGGTAGTTTTATGACCCTGGTGGTAGTGCGACCATTCCTCTGTACCATGAACCTTAAAAAACACTCATTAAAACCCGATTGATCCCCGCTTTGACCTTTAGAAATTGTTGATGTGAGGCGATGGTGTCTTAAAATACAGCCCAAAGACTTGCATCCTAATATTTCCAAGCGAACTAAGGATCAACAAGCAGGAAGAAGAAGAAGAGAAGGAGAAAACATGGAAACATAGACAAGCAGACAGTAAAAAGCCTCTTGGTCCGCCCGCCGCTACAAACAAGCTGGCAATTTTTAAGTCAATCCGAGCAAGGTTGCCAGATTGCCGTACTCAGCCGCTTATATTTCCCGACTTCCTACCCCAAAACTGTCTTCTGGGCTCCGATAACGAAACTCATTTATGGTTATCGTTAAAAGAGTTAGATCCTGATGTGTCTTGGCAATAGTTAGGCGTCAGAAACCGGTAAATACTATGCTCTGAGTACGATAATCTGCCAACGGTGAATCCGAGTGGCCCAAGACTACCCACATGCTGTCCTGAACACCATCTGTGACTCCGTACTTTAGATTGCCTCTAGAGAAGGATCAAAGATGAGCTCCGGCGGGGGCAGCATGAGCCAAGCAAGATGGCGCCACTATAAACAATTGCCTGTGCCCTAACAGACTCGGACCGACCACCAGGCCCCCCCAAGAAAGCCTACCCCAGCCGTAGGAGGAAGGTAAAAAAAAAAGAGCAACAAGCAGGAGAAATAAAAAGAGGAGGAGTGGAAGGAGGAGGAGGAGGAGGAGGAGGAGGAGGAGGAGGAGGAACAGAAGAGAGAGGATGAACGGATGGAGGTGTTATAAGTTCGCCTTTGAAATAACATGTCCTCGTCACTTTCAGTCCTTCACCTTCATCTTCCCTTTATCTTTTTCATCTTCATATTCACCTTCACCCCCCCAAAAAAAATTTCATCAAACCTACACACACACACACACACACACACACACAACCCCCCCTTCCCACACACACACACACACAACCCCCCCCCTTCCCACACACACACACACAAAACGCCCCTCCACCCCACAGCCTCCCCCCTCTCCAACACCCTCCCCCCCACCCCCCACAGTTAATACACCTTCTCCTTTACCTGTGCGCGCTGTTAATTAGCAAAGGTTAATGGCTGTGACAGGTATCAAGGTGAGCCTCGTATATTAAAAGTGGCAATTAAGCACTGTGTTAATGGGGGAGAGAGAGAGAGAGAGAGAGAGAGAGAGAGAGAGAGAGAGAGAGAGAGAGAGAGAGAGAGAGAGAGAGAGAGAGAGAGAGAGAGAGAGAGAGAGAGAGAGAACACACAGGGACAGAGAGACAGAAACAAACAAAACAGACAAACAAACACACAAACAAAGACGAAGAAATAAAAAAAATATCAAATAATAAAAAAAAATTGGTCTTAGGGATAAACACACACACACACACACACACACACACACACACACACACACACACACACACACACACACACACACACACACACACACACACACACAACCCGACCCCCCCCCCACACCCCCCTCCCCCCTCCCTACTCCCTCCCCCCTCCAGGTAGGTAGGTTAAGAAGGCGAGATGGATAGGAAGAGACAGACAGACAGACAGACAGACAAACAGACGGACAGACGCAGCCATGTTCTCTCTTGATCAGCGGTAGTACATGCCTTGGGGGGAGAGGGGGAGGGGGGGCGAAGAGGAGGTAGAGAGATAAGCTTCGGCAGGTAAGGTTAGGTGTGTGTGTGTGTGTGTGTGTGTGTGTGTGTGTGTGTGTGTGTGTGTGTGTGTGTCAGGGATGGGGTGAATACAAGAGCTATGTACTCAAATACGAATCAGAAGCGGCCAGGGCCCGTACTTATAAAGAATATGTTTCGCTTATAGGAGGCATAAATCAAGAAAATGGCGGACACCGAGACGTAAGGGAAGCATAACCCTTAGGTTTCAACTAAGCGGAACCTAAACTGACTCGCCAGCTACGCGCGGGGTGGAGGTAACATTGAATTCCTTAGGTCGACCTAAGCGAACCATAACAGTCAAGATTGCGAAGGTAGTGGGTGCGCGTTTGCGGCAGCTGAGGACTTTTCTTGCACGAAGAGACGTCCTTGATGAACTTCCGGACCCGGAATTGATCAAGAGGAACCGCCTGGACCGTGCAGGGATACTCTTCGTGACCGATTTGGTGCGTGAGGCCTTGACTGCTCCTACAAACAGTAACCAAGCCCTCTCCCCTGAGATGAGTGTAGCAGCGACGGCTTGGGGCCTTCACAACAGACCGTCAGCAGGGTCACCCGGGAGACTGTGTACACCAGCCCTGTGCAACCTGCGGCCCGGGGGCCGCATGCGGCCCTTAAGACCTTCCAGTGCGGCCAGATCCATCAAAACTGAATATCGTAAAGTGCGGCCCGACTCTTCGAAGTTCGAAACTAGGTATCGCACACTGATAAAGGATTTTGTATTTTTTGTATGATTTTGTATTATATATTACATTCACATATCCTGTGTTAAGGCTTCTTATACCGCACAATGTTTTTCATATGCTCAAAATAAAGAACTAATTTTGCTGTTGTTTTTTACTATAGTGTCATTCTAAACACCCCAATGTGCGGCCCTCCATTACATACGATTCTTGAATAGTGGCCCTTCAAGTGAAAAGGTTGCACCCCCCTGCTGTACACCCTTGCGGCGGCTGTTCCTGCTGCTGCTGCTGCTGATGATGATGATGTGGCTGGGGGTGAGGCTGTGGTCCCTCCTGCTGCTGCTCCTGGTGTAGCTGCTGCTGCTGGTGTAGCTGCTGCTGCTGTTGTTGCTGACCTCGCTGGCTGCTGAGGAGCTCTAGAGGTCGTGGCTGGCTGTCCATGGCTGCTGACTGCTAGCTTGAAGCTCGCGGGAATGTTTGTTTACATGTTTGAGGGGCTACGTCTTTAATTTTATCATTATTCCATGTAATGTTGGTCTATGCATCGTCAACAATACCCGAAAATACTTTATTTTATTTTATACATATTTCCAAAACGTCAATATAATTTTAACATCA